>NC_069503.1:1052570829-1052870829 GCF_027579735.1 Bombina bombina
AAATAATTACATTGGTGTTTATATAAAACAGTATAAATATTATTGTGAATGCAGTATTCCTCAATATCTTCTGATATTCTCATAAGACAATTCATGAACTCACAAGTGCGTTTTAAATATAATAAAAAACATTTTTACAATGTACTTCTATTTGTTATAACACAGATTCTGTTCGATTTTAACAGTTCTTGAAATTAAAAAAAAGTGAAGCGGCATTTTGCGCTTCCGCTATAGTGCTAATTGCACTAGAAGTAAAGTTTTTGCATGTGTCTGGTTGCGCTGGTATTACGAGCTTAAAGTAAAAAATGATCACGCTTGCGCTAACCCGACGCTTGCAAAAAGCCGAACTTACAATGTTGTGCACGTGATATCCTATTTCCCCACAGAAGAAAATGGAGAAAAAAGTGGGGGAAAAACGAACACCCAACCTTCGGGCTAAGCCGAAATGAAAATATCGATATTTCACATTCCAATGTTCTGCACATAGCAAAATATGTTATATTTATTAAAAAATACATATTTATATATATATATATATATATATATATATATATATATATATGATGGTATTTTTGTATTTCATATATATATATATATATATATATATATATATATATCAGTATATATATATATATATATATATATATATATATATATACTTATATAGGAATATATCTTAAAAATAAATAGAACATATTCTGCTATTTGCAGAACATTGGAATGTGAAATATTTACAATACATACACACTATAACACTTTATTAAATATGAATATTGCATAAATATGTTTTTTCATGTTTTCATCTACTTACTTGCAAAGGGTTCTAATGCACTTATATATGTCTATATATGTGTTCATATGTATTTATGTGTTTATAAGTGTATATTATTATGTAAATACATAAATACACATATAAATACATATGTACACATACAATATGTACACCACAGCTCTAAGATCACAGTAATCATTCTAGCTTAAATTGTGCTTATGATTCCTATGATTAAGTGCCCTTTGGCAGCACAAAACGCGTAAAGAGTGTTTGTGTTCATTGCCCATGTTTTAAACTTACCTATTAAAGCATTGCTTTTTAAGTTACCTAAGTGCCTCCCGAGTGCAGCTTTTTTGCTTCTTGTAAATTGTGATTATGCTCACGCAAACGCATTAACTTTCAACTCGTAGTACGAGCAAATTTTAACCTGCTTGCAAACAATCGCAAAAACCTGATATCGCTAGTGCTCAAACATTTGCACTCCACTCGTAATCTAGCCCTAAATATGCTGTAAATATGGCATTAAATAAGTTAGATGCATAAGTTAAAAAAATTTGAAAAATGGCAACAACAAAAAATAGCTTTACCCGTGTTTACATCGTTGCCGATAAAGGGGAGATTAGATATGTAGCAAAAGTTTCAGCGCAACTACTGAAACCCACGTCACCCGTAAGTTCACCTCGCACATCGGGTGAATCTCATAAGCTGCGCCGCCATATGATATATTGCTGTAAGTCAGTATATCAGCTTGCGGCACGTAATTAAAAATAAAAAGATGTATAAATCGTACATAAAAAAATCTTACCTGCAAAAAATAAAATAAACCGACACACCAAAACACCATTCAAAACTCCTAATCTGCCATCCCCCAACATTGAAATGTCTACAAAATTGTATTTACCCCTAATCCGCAATCCCCCCACATCGCAAACTACCTAATACATTTATTAACCACTAAACCGCCAACCCTCACAACGCAAAGTACCTAATTAACCTATTAACCCCAATTCGCCACCCCCCAAAACTCAAAGTATTAACCTTATAACTAAGCCCCCTAACCTAACACCCCTAACTTAACCCCAATAAAAATACAGTTACATAAAATATAAAATACTAACTACATTAAAAATGTATAAAAAATAAAAAAACATAAATTACTAAAAAAAAACTAACATTAAAAATAAAAAACTAACATTGCATAAAAAACAACCTAACATTTCATTAAAACAAACTAATATTACAAAAAAAAAGCTAAGATTACAAAAAATAAAAAATCATTACAGAAACATTAACCCTTTAGAGCATTTTGTAGGGCATTGCCCTAAATTTAACAGCTCTTTTTCTATTTAAAAAATACTAAGTACCAGCTAAAATTACAACCCCCCATCCATTTAACCCCCCAAAATAAAAAAAACCTATCCAAAAAAAAAATCTACCCATTGCCCCTAAAAGGGCATTTGTATGGGCATTGCAATTAAAAGGATTTTAAGAACCGACTTTATTTAAAGGGACATTAAACACTAAATACATTTAATGCAACTCCCTCTAATTATGGGTGCTGCCATTATGTGACCTAGGTTAAACTGCAGGTAGTTGAGAGAGTTCCTGCACATTAAAGATATATTTCAAAATGGCAGCACCCATGACTAGAGGGAGGTGGGGAATAATCTCAATACTAAGCTTATAAAATGTATATAGTGTTTCATATCTCTTTAAGAAAACAATCAAGAATAACACAATCTAAAATGGATATTATCAACCATACTAAAGGGGAGTGAGGCTGCCCTTCAGCAAAAGGCCATTGTCCTCTTGTAGCCTATGGT
Source organism: Bombina bombina (assembly GCF_027579735.1). Taxonomy (NCBI): domain Eukaryota; kingdom Metazoa; phylum Chordata; class Amphibia; order Anura; family Bombinatoridae; genus Bombina; species Bombina bombina. The sequence continues at coordinate 1,052,573,425 of NC_069503.1, forward strand.
TTAACAGAGCCACCTTAGCCATCCTATCACAACTCACCATGGCTGGGTCACTATGCTACATCTGGTTAGGCATCTACAATAACCACAAGCCACTTGTGTTAACACAGAAGAGACATGTTGTTGTGTCTCCAGCGCCCATGGGGCTGAGAGATCTCCTATTCTGGTACTGACATCAGCCCCAGCTAGAAGGCTGTAAGGAACGAAGGGAGAGCTCATTCTACCAATTGGGACAAGTATGGCCTTAATAAGGTGCTACTGAATTATTAGCCTCCTGAAACAATGAAGCTAACACTAGTCTAATGATTTATCCTTCCAGGAATCCAGCGTAGAACCTCCAAGTTCATATGGCCCATGATTCAGATAGAGAATACAATTTAAAAAAAGTTTCCGATTTACTTCTATTATCAAAATTTGCTTCATTCTCTTGTTATTTTTTGTTGCAGAGAGATCTAGATAGGTAGCGTGCACATGTCAGATGCTCTACATGACAGGAAATAGTGCTGCCATCTAGTGTTATTGCTAAGGAATAACATTTTTTTTAAAAATGCTAGAATAGGAGTAAATTGGAAAGTTGATTAAAATTGTATGTTCTATCTGAATCATGGGCCCCTATTTATCAAGGTCTGGCGAACCTGATCCGACAGTGCGGATCAGGTCCTCCAGATCTCGCTGAATACGGCGAGCAATACGCTCGCCGTATTAAGCATTGCACCAGCGGCTCACAAGAGCTGCTGGTGCAACGCCGCCCCCTGCAGACTCGCCAGCAGGGGGTATCAATCAACCCGATCGTACTCGATCGGGTTGATTTCCGGCGATGTCTGTCCGGCTGCTCAGAGCAGGCGGACAGGTTATGGAGCAGCGGTCTTTGTGACCGCTGCTTCATAACTGCTGTTTCTGGCGAGCCTGCAGGCTCGCCAGAAACACGGGGCATCAGAGCTTGATAAATATGCCCCATGAAATACAATTTTGGGGGGTTTATAACCTTTACATGTGTATAAAAGTACACAAAGAAAATGTTCTAACATGTCAGAGCACTTTATTATTGAATTATTGCTTGTATATAACTGCATGATTAACCCCTACAAATAGATTAAACACATAGTTAAAGTCAGCTCCAGAGCAGTAATGCACTACTGGGAGGTAGCTGAAAACATCTGGAGAGCCAATGACAACAGGTAAATGTGTATACCAACAAATTACCAGCTACCTCCTAGTGTTTTAGGATATGTACATATCCTTTTTCAACAAAGGATTCCAAGAAAACAAAGTACATTTGAAAATTGAAGTGTATTTAAAAATATATTAAATTGCACGTTCTGTCTGAATCATGTAAGTTAAATTTTGACTTTCCTATCCCATTACGAATAAGTTAACTCTTAAAAGCCTATGGTCTTATTCAGCCCTCCAGCATCCTTTCAACTATAATTCCCCATGCATGTGCAATATAGAGAAAACATATATAGGTATATAGGTTGTAATGTTTCACAACTGCTCCACTATACAGACAAGGGAACATCCTCCTGCTACAATTAAAGGGTTTTTAAACACTTTGAGATTGAAATATAAAATGCATAGTAAAATAACTGTGCAATATATTTTGTATTATTTATTTTGATGATTTTTTCCTTTAATTTAAAGGTACAGTAAGTAAAAATAAACTGTCATGGTTTGGATAGAATATGCCATTTTAAACAACTTTCCAATTTACTTTTGTTCTCAAATTTGCTTTGTTCTCTTGGTATTCTTAGATGAAATGTAAATTTAGATACTCTCATTGGAGCTCATTATGCAGGTGTACTCTATGACTGTAGTATTTTGCAAGATTGTTTGTAGCACTGTTATATATTGTTGCAAAACCTACTGCCATAGAGTACACCTGCATACTGAGCTATTCTACCATTCAACTAAGAATACCAAGAGAGCAAGGCAAATTTTATAACAACTATATTGGAAAGTTGTTTAAAAATGCATATTCTATCGAAACCATGAACATTTATTTTTTACTTTACTGTTCATTTAACTCTGAAAATGATGGGTTTTCTATCTCTGAGAATTGGAAGTGTACATGGCAGACTTCACAGGCCTAGCCCTGCTACATATCTGTCCCTATTTGACAGATGTGATCAGTTTAGGTACTGGAAAATAATGATAGTTTTACTAACACAATGATAGTGGCAAGGTTTGTCTACTCCAATAACATGCCCCAATTATCTCCTCGAAATAAAGTAATTGCTGGGGGAAGTTTAGCTATTGAAAAACAATTGCAACAAACAGATGAGAAATGTTTACATGTACCTAGTATGTTAATGTATAGCAAAACTGCAGAAAAAATGTGTAATTACAAGATGTTTATGTTTCTTTAAAGGGACATAAACCCCAAAATTTCCTTTCATGATTCGCATAGAACATAAAATTTTAAACAAATTTCCATTTTACTTCTATTATCAAATTTTCTTTGTTTTCTTGGTATCCTTTGCTCAAAAGCATGAAGGTAAGCTCAGGAGTGTGCGCTTGTCTGCAGCACTATATGGCAGCAAAATTTCCTGGCATGTAGTGCTCCAGACATGTGCACGCTACCTATCTAGATATCTCTGCAACAAAGAATAACATGAGAACAAGCAAATCTGATAATAGAAGTAAATTTGAAACTTTTTTTTAAATTGTATTTTCTATCTCAAAGGGACAGTATTATCCGTATACACTCATTTTCATATAACTGCATGTAGTAGACACTACTATAAAGAATAATATGCACAGATACAGATATAAAAATCCAGTATAAAACGGTTTAAAAACTTACTTAGAAACTTCCAATGTAGCTCTGTTTAAAATGTAGCAGGAACACCCACTGCAAGTGGAGAATAGCAGACACTCCCCCTCCCTCTTCCTTTGCATATGAAAAGACTCTTTACACAAACAGAGCTGGAGTAGGTATACATCGGTATTCTCCTAAAACTTTGGGGCTTGGTTAGGAATCTGAAAAATCAGAGCAATGTTATTTAAAAATTAGCAAAACTATCCATTAAAAAAAACAGTTTGGGCTGTATAAATGGATCATCTATAAAACATTTATGCAAAGAAACATCTAGTGTATAATGTCCCTTGAATCATAACAGAAAAATGTTTGGTTTCATGTTTCTTTAAATGTAGATGTTCCAGCTAGGTAACAGAGCAGCTGTATTATTATTATTATTATTAATATTATTAATATTATTATTATTATTATTATTATTATTATTATTATTATTATTATTATTTTAACACAAACATGAGTTTTTATGAACTGTCTGGAAGTGATGCATTAACCTTTATGCACCTTTTCCATGATCCTTAAAAGCCATTACAGGATTGCCTGAGTAGAATTGTAATTGGCTGTGGGCAATGTGGTGGTCTACTGCCCCATCACACCTCTCACATAAAAAGGAAGTATATGATAAAAGACAAACAATCACATACAGAGTGCTACATTTGCAGACTTTTTTTTCCTACTTCCAGTAATTGACACTTGGCACTTAATCCATCCTTTAATCTGACACTTGAGGTTACCGTCTGTCACCTGGACAATTATTTCAACAAACCACTTTTTTACTTATCCTAAAACAAACAAAAAATACAATTACCGAGTGGTATGTTGTGACTTGTTTAGCACTCATTAGCAAAGCTGAGGACAAAAATACTGCACAGAAATAGCAATAGTCAATCCAGAATATTTCTTTTCTTTTTTTGTTTTTAACAATTTTAAGTTAATTTATTATCTCTTTGAATGTATTTATAACCACCTAGATATATGGTCATGTAATAAAAAAAAGGAGAAAACATTATGCAATTATAATTTTAAGAAGAGATAGCACTTTGTTGTGTTAGGAGGTAAGCTTCTTTACTGGTGTAAACACAATCCAAATCTGTACAGTTATGCATTTAGGGCTAGTCATTAAAATAGGATTTTCTACACTGTATGGTAATTTGTTACATATAGGTCCAAAAATAGTAATAATTGGGTTTGTTTTCTTATTGCACATTTCTAAAAATGTAAAATGGAACCATTTACTTTTAGATTTAAGTGACATTGAAAACATACAGCTGAAAACAGACAGTTATAAAACTTTCAATAAAAGACAGTGTGCAAACTCTTATGAAAAATAGGACTGTTAAAGTGATATAAAACAGTGCCTCTTTTGTAGATAAAAAATATGTTAAATCAAAGAAAACAAACAACTTACTTGTTTTTTAGCTAAATGAGCACTTTGACATTCTCAGTATAGTCACTGCCTAAATCTATATACCCAAGCAAACATTGCAGAACGTAGGTTCAACTGTCACATTATTTTGCAACAAAACAACTACTGAACATACTGGGAATTTGGGAAATAAACTGATTACAGCTAAAGTAGATGTCTCCTAGCAACAATTCAAAGGAAAAAACTGCTACCTTTCCTTCCTGAAGAGATCCCAGCCTGTAGGGCTGTGACGGAAAGTAATGGACAAATTAAGTAAAAAAAACAAAAAACAAATAAAAGGTAAAATAATTTTTAAATGATGAACAATACAATGATTTCTATTAAGTATACGCTATTGTTTAGTGCTTTGTTTAGTACAATGAAAAGGCTGTTTTATATCCATTTAAAGTAACCAACAACAAGGTTTCCTCACAGCCTTGTTTGAAAATTGTTTTTATTACATGTTTTATATCTTTCCCTAATTGTCCTTAGCAGAGAAGCGACAGATAACAGGAAACCTAGGTTTCAACATGGGGGTGCCCATTACTTTATATTTAAAAAATATAGCTAAAAACTAATACATACATACAGGCTAATCTGTGCTAATACATCATTATAGCATTTACTTACTGTTTAACATCCCTTTAAATATCTCTCATTTCTTTTGCCCCCCTATACAAGTTGATTTTTTTAGATATTTTATTGTTATTTTTTTAAGACGATCTTCATAGCAACCATATGTATTTATTTATATATATATATATATTTGCTTCTTTTCCCTTTTTCGTTCTTGCTACCTTCATTATCTTTATCCCAGTTTCTAACACTCTGTCTTTGCTAGAGGTCAGACTTAGAAAGGTAAAGGAATGTACCATCATGTCCAGTCAGGCAAGTAGAATGAAATTTTTAGTGTCAGTTATCCCAAGCGACTAAGTACTTGCATAATGTCAGTTTACACATTTTTATCTCCTTTAGTACCAGAGGGGCCTGGAATGTGGAGTGGTACAAAGGTTTGCAGGACCCTCAGGCAGAGCAGGGTTGACTGTCTCTCTAAATCCAGCAACACATTGCGTGATAATTGCCATATATATATAGACATAGACTGAAGCATAAGGTTAATATATAAAACTAATTAACCCATTATAGGAAGAGTTCAGAAGCATACAAGGCAGAGAAAGTAAATATTTGCTCCTACCAAAATAAAGAAAACATTAAAGGGGCAGTAAACACCTAGACATTCTACAATACAATGTTCAATTATGTATAGTAATAAACTAATATACTTTTCCAGTAATGAAATTCTAAAAAAGTGAGGGTTTCTCATTTCCAGTTAGAAATGGTGACTCTTCACTGCTATATTTTCTACAGTCATTGGTTGCCCCTTATGTTATGGACATAAACTTTACACTTATTTTTTTCAATACTTAAACTAGAATACTTTTAAACATATATCTGCATATTATTTTAAGGCTGATCAATGTAATATTTATTTAATGTATAATTTCCCTTTAAAGAAAATGATTACTGCAGTTTACTGTATATTACTGGAACACCAGGAAAAGGGCACTCCAGTGGTTTGGTATTGTAGAGCAAACAACGTCCCACAAATGGTGAAAAATACTCACAATATGAAGAGCACTCAAATGTACAATTCCAGCATTCTGGACCTGAGGAAGAAGGATTCATTAAACCTTCGAAACACATAAAGGATTAATCGTAGGGACTTTAGCTTATGTTATTTCTACACTTTTTTGGTGTCTTAGGCACTGTATAGATCTCGAATCTTATACTGGGACTCTGTTTCTCTTGGGAACTTCATTGGGAGAACGGAAGAATCCTGGAAACCGTTTTATATTATATTTTATGGGCTTTTATCATACCTCATATGTTTGAGGGTTTTAGATGTGAATAGAAACTTGGCTTGTTAACTTATTTATGTTTTCATTAAAACTATATGACGCTATGTTCCTTTTTTGTGCTTTTTGAATCACGTAATCACTGGGTTACAAGGGGGAAAATCAAGAACTCTCATCTCACATCAGCTCACCATACTCCAAGGAGAGAAAACCTTAAACCACTTCTACCATGGATACAGTCCGAGACCCAACCGGAGGCTTTGCTCTGACAGATGCAGCAACTTACCTCATATGATTAAAGGGACATAATACTCATATGTTAAATCACTTGAAACTAATGCAGTATAACTGTAAAAAGCTGACAGGAAAATATCACCTGAGCATCTCTATGTAAAAAAAGGAAGATATTTTACCTCACAATCTCCTCAGCTCAGCAGAGTAAGTTCTGTGTAAAATGTTATACTCAGCTGCTCCCAGCTGCAGGTAAAAATAAAAAAAAATATGAAGAAATGAACAGCAGCCAATCAGCATCAGCAGTGCTGAGGTCATGAACTCTTACTGTGATCTCATGAGATTTCACTTAACTCTCATGAGATTTCATAGTAAGCTTCCTTTACCTAATTGGTGAAATAATATGAGAGTTCACGAGGCTCATCCTTTCAGCTGTCCCAGGACAGACATACTAAAATGCTGCTTAGAAATCCTTTACAATGGGAGGTGGCTACTGAGGAACTTTTGAGGTAAAATATCTTTCTTTTTTACATAGAGATGTTCAGGTGATATTTTCTAGTCAGCTTTTTACAGCTATGCTGCATCACTTTCAAGTGTTTAAACATTTGGGTATTATGGCCCTTTAAGGTATTTTCTTGTAAGTGAAATACCTACTGGCGATATTCATCATCATTTTTATACCTATATCACTGCTTTTAGTGCATTAGGGGATTTTGACATTCTGTTTTATTGGTGTTCCCCTAATACTCCTATTTATATATATTTCATGTTATTCACTGTTTTTCTGTGATCATTTTATAGCGATATCTCAACACCCCATCTTTCCTTGTACTTGTCTCCCCTTAAACCTAACACCCTTCATGGTGTCAGGATTCTGGGTTGTACTCTCTGTGATTTGAACAGTTGTAGAGGATCTATACCTACTATCCTTTAAGATTTGAGTGCCGTAGCGCTTACTCTTATGCAGCTTGCCCTCTTCCCTCCTGGGGGCTGAAGGCATTTTATCTTGTTTATATGTGTATATATGCATATTTACATGTGTATTTATATATTCATATATATACATATATCTATTTATCATCTATCTATCTAAACATTTTTATATTTCATAATGTGTTTTACTTTGTTTTTAATTTAAAATGTTTACATTCCAATGTTCTTCACATACAGGGAAATGGTTTTTGTATTTTTAAATAGATATTCCTATATATAACTATATATACTTATACCTGTATATATTCATATAGATACATAGGTATACATATATATTTTACAATAAAATCATCATATATATAAATAGAAATATACAGTATTTCACAAAAGTGAGTACACCCCTCACATTTTTGTAAATATTTTATTATAACTTTTCATGTGACAACACTGAAGAAATTACACTTTGCTACAATGTAAAGTACTGTAGTGAGTGTACAGCCTGTATAACAGTGTAAATTTGCTGTCTCCCCAAAATAACTCAACACAAAGCCATCAATGTCTAAATGTCCAAATTGGGGCAAATTAGCCATTTTCACTCCCCGGTGTCATGTGACTCATTCGTGTTACAAGGTCTCAGGTGTGAATGGGGAGCAGGTGTGTTAAATTTGGTGTTATCACTCTCACACTCTCTCAGGTCACTGGAAGTTCAACATTGCACCTCATGGCAAAGAACTTTCTGAGGATCTGAAAAAAGAATTGTTGCTCTACATAAAGATGGCCTAGGCTATAAGAAGATTGCCAAGACCCTGAAACTGAGTTGCAGCATGGTGGGCAAGACCATACAGCGGTTTCACAGGACAGGTTCCATTCAGAACAGGCCTTGCCATGGTCAACCAAAGAAGTTGAGGGCACGTGCTCAGCATCATATCCAGAGGTTTTCTTTGGGAAATAGACGTATGAGTGCTGCCAGCATTGCTGCAGAGGTCGAAGGGGTGGGGGGGGGTCAGCCTGTCAGTGCTCAGACCATACACCGCACACTGCATGGCTGTCGTCCCAGAAGGAAGCCTCTTCTAAAGATTATGCACAAGAATGCCTGCAAACAGTTTGCTGAAGACAAGAAGACTAAGGAAATTGATTACTGGAACCATGTCCTGTGGTCCGATGAGACCAAGATAAACTTATTTGGTTCAGATGGTGTCAAGCATGTGTGGTGGCAACCAGGTGAGGAGTACAAAGACAAGTGTGTCTTGCCTACAGTCAGGCATGGTGGTGGGAGTGTCATGGTCTGGGCCTGCATGAGTGCTGCCGGCACTGGGGAGCTACAGTTCATTGAGGGAACCATGAATGCCAACATGTACTGTGACATACTGAAGCAGAGCATGATCTCCTCCCTTTGGAGACTGGGCCGCAGGGCAGTATTCCAACATGATAACAACCCCAAAACACACCTCCAAGATGACCACTGCCTTGCTAAAGAAGCTGAGGGTAAAGGTGATGGAGTGACCAAGCATGTCTCCAGACCTAAACCCTATTGAGCATCTGTGGGGCATCCTCAAACGGAAGGTGGGGGAGCGCAAGGTCTCTAACATCCACCAGCTCCGTGATGTTGTCATGGAGGAGTGGAAGAGGACTCCAGTGGCAACCTGTGAAGCTCTGGTAAACTCCATGCCCAAGGGTTATGGCAGTGCTGGAAAATAATGGTGGCCACACAAAATATTGACACTTTGGACCCAATTTGTACATTTCCACTTAGGGGTGTACTCACTTTTGTTGCCAACGGTTTAGACATTAATGGCTGTGTGTTGAGTTATTTTGAGGGGACAGCAAATTTACACTGTTATACAGGCTGTACACTCACTACTTTACATTGTAGCAAAGTGTCATTTCTTCAGTGTTGTCACATGAAAAGATATAATAAAATATTTACAAAAATGTGAGGGGTGTACTCACGTTTGTGAGATACTGTATATTTCAAAATAATAAGAACATTTTGTTCTTTGTGAAGAACATTAGAATTAAAAATATTCATAATGCACTTTGGGTTTTGTGCTGTAGGTCTAACGTGGTGCTGGGTTAGCGCACATGAAGTATTAGTTATCTTAAGGTGCACTATGTAAATATTAAATATAAAATATTGAAAAATATTAAACATAATTATTGATAATTATAGTTACTCTAAAATATATATGTTCTAATGAGTTTTTAGAATTTTAAGAACATCTATAATTATTTACATTAGTTAATATTTTTCAATATTTTTATTTAATACAAACTTAATGCACCTTAATATAACTCATGTTGGGTTAGCGCACATGAAGAATTAGTGTACTCCTGTTTGGTATTGCGCATATTGCATACTATAACAAGTTAGATCATTTATTTTTTATTCTTTATTGAGTTTAAAGGGACACAAAACAATACATTTAATGCTCCTCCCTCTAATCATGGGTGCCATTATATTGGAACTTGGGTTACTTTACAGGTATCTGAAGGAGAGTTGTGCAAATACATCAGCATTGGAATTCACTGGGAGCTAGATTTTAACGTGGCTCCATCCATGACAAGAGAGAGGCGGGAAATAACCTCAAAACTATTCTCATAGAATGTAGTTAGCATTTAATGTCCCTTTAAGGGGTCTTTGATGCAATGTTTCCACTGTTATTATTTTAATGGTAGAAGCCAGTGAACTGGCAGGTAGTGCGCAGCAGTTAATTGACTAAAGGGTGATGCGTCTTCATCTGGCAGACGGATAGTTGGAGATCAACTGAATAATTCATGTCGGGATTAAAGAGCAAACTTGTTTTTTTTCCTTTTCTTTTGCAGATGAATATGGAAACAATTACTCGGATTCCAAGACAGTAAATACATTTTTGTCCAAAAGAGAATACAGCAATAACACTGTCTTTTAAATCTTAGCGTGATGAAAAGCAATCCAAGAAAAGGACATTGGACAGGTATTTACAAATATGATATGGTGCAGGTGGTGAATGAGAGATTTTAGAGTTATTACCACAGAGATGGTGTTGAAATGCAAAGATCTTATTATATTGTCAATAAAAGGGGTACAAATGAAGAACAACAATGGATCCAAGGATAAACACAACTCACCTAGGCAGTAGAAAGTCAGATGTGCCAGTAGTGGTAGAACTAGAAGGTGCTAGGCCCCCAATCATTGCTCTACCACCCCTAAACCATATAGATGCTCTGAGTTTGAACGTTATTATTTAAGCAGAGCAAAGAAAAAGATAAAGAAAAAAGATGGGGATTTAAAATAAATAAATAAATAAAAACAGGAATAGGCTTTATATGATAATGTCCACCATCAGTACCATCTGCACCCTTGATTTTTCACTTTGTGATAATTTTTTTGCACCCCCAAATGATGTGGTTGGTCACAATCCTTTAAAAAAACAGATCAAATTAAATCAACAAAAATCCTTAAACACTTTAAAAGTGTATTTCTGAAAGATAGTGATCAACCCCTATGTGATCTAGAACCACCCTGGAATACTAGAGACGGCTACTCTAAAAGATTGTTTCTTGAACTAAGGAAGGTCAGTGCCATAAATGTGAGGTAAGTGGTTTCCAGCAAGATCAACTGTGTAAAAGGGAGCTAAATCATTTATAACAAATATGTAGAAATTAACTTTTGGTTATGGCTTAGAGTTTCTGGGTAGGGTTTATGGGAACATAAATAGGGAAAGGAGGGCCAGCTGGACAGAGCTCTCATTCCAGGTTCATAACCTATGCCTATTTGGGAACATGTAGGGTGTATTAAAATCCTGATTTTAGTGCTGTATTTAGGGGTAACCATCCTCATTTAACCACAATTCTGGTGCCATAGATGAACCTAACTTTGGTTCTGTTTGTCTAGTGATTTTTTAATGTAGCACCATCAACTAAAACTTGCTCTTTAAAAGGTCACACATTTCCTCCCCATGCATCTTCCTGGCTTCTTAGCTTGTACTTATATACTTCATATGATCATACATATTCACCCTCTTCTTCTGGACACTTACTAATCTTGGACTCTCCCCATAGTCAATAGACCATGATTCATACAATGCCCCAGTTTATTTTTGTTTTGTTTTTAATATTGATGCGCTCAATTCATCCTTTCATTATAATTTCTTATCAACATATGCTGTAAAGTCATTTTCAGGATGTTTATTATAGGTATTCAGTCCATTGAAAATATATGTTATGTAAATATCTTCTATTTGGGCATAATAACGTATAATAATATTTAGATAAAATGTGATATGAGTGTCTGTGAGTAAATTAAATAAATAGTGAAAATCCGTGAATAAATTAATTTTCTTTCCTAAGATATGGTGAGTCCACGACTTGAGTAATTACTGTTGGGAATATCTCTCCTGGCCAGGAGGAGGCAAAGAGCACCACAGGTAAACTGCTAAGTATCACTCCCTTACCCACAACCCCCAGTCATTCTCTTTGCCTTCGGTGCATGGAGGAGGTGAAGTTTAGGTGTCTGAAGAAATGTTTTTATTTAATCTACAAGCAAGTTTTGGGGTATAGCCGTATTCCATGTCATTCCTTGCAGTCGTGTAGTGGTGGCTTTAAAGCAGTTAGGAACTTGTAAAGACGTACTTATTGCGTTTTCCTAACAATTGCTGCCCTAGTTTAGAAAGCCAAAGTTGGCTACTCTGTTCTTTCTTTTTCAAAGGTCTCTGTGAAGAACTGTGTCTTCTCATACCTTGTAACAGTCTACAAGCCGGACAGCAGAGCAGGTAAGTGCTTTTTCCTCCAGTTGGGGAGACCATGCACTTAACAAATTAAAAGACACTGCTTTTTTATTGGGACATAGATAATCCTGTTGTATGGGTTACACTGGGGCATGAAGCAGGCACTGTAGCATGTGTGAGACTAACATTTAATCTTTTTTTAAAAAGAAAGGGTAAAATGTTTTTATTAGGCTTTATTTTCTGACACATATTTACTTGATAAAACACAAGTTTAAACTGAAAGTAAGGCTACATTTTGTATTTCAGCAGTTTATTCATTTCCCCTTTGCTTTAAAATAAAATGATGCAACATTTTAAACTGTCAGGTTTGAAAAAATTATATTTCTGGTACTCAGTGTACCAGGAAGTGGTGCCTCTCTGTGTCACAGCAGTAATTTGAGCACAGCAGTTGCGGTCACATGACTGGCTTTACTTCATAAAGTTTCTGAGGAAAAAGTTGTTTTTCTCCATTTCTGGGTGATCCGGTCTTAATTGGTAGCGGTAAGGCACCTCAGTAATTGAGGTGTGGGGTTGCCTGAGGGGTATTTTAGAAGTTTATTTGATGTTTATTAAATGTTTTTTCGTAAATTTTCTCACATAATTTTAGTTAGGGATCGATCCTAATTTGGGATAAAATTTAAAGTGAATTTTTCCTTGCCTTTTTTTAAGTTAATATTAAAATCTTTGAGACTTATCTGTACAAGTTTATTTACTGTTTCACAACATGTCTGATATGGAGCAAGAGCCTGCTCTCATGAATTCATGCTTATTATGTTTAGATGCACAAATTGCAGCTCCTATGTAATTTTGTTCTTCATGTGTCAAGAAAACCTTGCAAAATAAAGGTAAACTTTTTTAACCTAATGTCTCTTTGGATGATGCTGTTAAAATAATACCTCAGCTTTCTCCTGCTATGTCCCAAGGATCAATGGCATCACATACAGTGCCCTGCGGTTCCTCTATAACTCCTAGTGGAGTTTATTTAAAAGCAGAAATTGCTGCCCAGGTATCTTTAGCGGTATCTGCGGCATTAGCTTCCATTCCCAGATTACAGGGAAAACACAAGAGGAAATCTAGAAATTCAGAAAGGAAGGTGCCTCCTTCCCAAGTTGCCCTTTCTCATAAGTCTGATGAGGAAGATACATCTGGACTTTCTGAGGGTGAAATCTCAGATTCGGACAGTATAATTCCTTCTTCTGAGACTGAGGTGGTATCATTCAGATTTAAGTTTGAACACCTTTGTGTATTGTTAAAGGAGGTTTTAGCTACTTTAGATTACTCTGATACCCCTGTCGTTGTCACTCCAAAGAAATTTAGTAAACTTAATAGTTTCTTTGATGAGCCTTCCACTTCGGAGGTTTTTTCTGTGCCAGGCCGTGCTAGGGAGATTATCTCACAGGAATTGGAGAAACCAGGGGTGTCTTTTTCCCTGTCTCCCATTTTTATGAAAATGTTTCCTGTTGAGGACTCCATTAAAGACCCTTGGTATACTGTACCTAAAGTTAAAGGGGCCATTTCCACTCAGGCTAAGAGAACCACTATTCCTATTGAGGATATCTGCTCTTTTAAGGATCCGATGGACAAGAAGCTGGAAGCTTATTTTAAAAATATTTATTTTCATCAAGGCATATTTATTTTCATCAATCCAATGGCAAACTGCGGTGTGTATTGCCACCGTGACTAGTGCGGCATCTTATTGGTTCGATGCCTTGTCTGATTCTCTTCAAGTAGAGACTTCCTTGGATAAAATTCAAGATAGGATTAAAGCTCTTAAATTGGCCAATTCCTTTAGTAGTGCAGATGCCATTTTACAGGTTGTTAGACTAGGAGCTAAAACTTCTAGTTTTGCTGTCCTAGCCTGCAGGGTATTATGGTTGAAATCCTGGTCTGTGGACATTTCCTCTAAAGTCAAGCTTCTGGCGATTCTTTACAAGGGCAAAACCTTGTTTATACCTGGTTTGGCAGAAATGATCTCTGATATTACGGGTGGAAAAGGGTCTTTTCTACCTCAAGATAAGAAGAATAGGCCTAAAGGACATCAGAGTAATTTTAGTTCCTTTCGTAACTTCAGAGGAAAGCCTTCCCCTTCTTCTTCCAAGCAGGAACAATTCAAGTCTTCTTGGAAACCCAGTCTTGGAACAAGGGGAAACAATCAAAGAAACCCGCAGCTGATTCCAAATAAGCATGAAGGGTTTGCCCCTGATCTGGGATCAGATCAGGTGGGGTCAGACCTTCTCAGTTCTCTCAAGCCTGGATATGAGATGTCCCAGATCCCTGGACTGTGGACATAGTTTCCCAGGGTTACAAATTGGAATTCAAGACTTTTCCTCCCAGAGGCAGAATCCATCTCTCAAGATTATCTGCAGACCAGATGAAGAGAGAGGCATTCTTGAAATGTATACAACATTTTTCCTCCCTGGGAGTGATAGTTCCAGTTCCAGTGCATGAACAGGGTCTCGGGTTCTACTCCAACCTATTTGTGGTTACCAAAAAAGAGGGAACTTTCTGTCCCATTCTAGACTTGAAGTGTCTTAACAAGTTTCTCAAAGTTCTATCCTTCAAGATGGAGACTATATGCTCCATTCTTCCTTTAGTACAAGAGGGTCAGTTCATGACAACCATAGACCTAAAGGATGCATATCTTCATGTTCCTATTCACAGGGACCATCACAGAATCCTGAGATTTGCATTTCTGGACAAACATTTCCAGTTCATGGCCCTTCCATTTGGTCAAACCACTGCTCCCAGAATTTTTTCAAAGGTTCTGCGGGCACTTTTGGCAGTGATCCGTTCTCGTGGAATTGCTGTGGCACCCTACCTGGATGACATATTGGTTCAGGAGCCATCTTTTCAACAAGCAAAATCTCAAACAGAGATATTGTTGTCTTTTCTTCATTCCCATGGATGGAATGTGAATCTGGAAAAAAGCTCCCTTTCCCCTGCTACAAGAGTAGTGTTCTTAGGGACCATAATAGATTCTCTATTGATGAAAATTTTTCTGACAGAGGTCAGGAAAAACAAAATCTTTTCCTCTTGCCTCTTTTTTCAGGCTACTTTTCATCCTTCAGTGGCTCAATGTATGGAGGTAATCGGTCTTATGGTGGCTTCCATGGACATTATTTCTCTTGCTCGATTCCATTTGAGAGCTCTCCAGTTGTGCATGCTCAGACAATGGAATGTTGACCATGTGAATCTATCTCAGAGAATAGAGTTACATCAGTCGTTAAGGGACTCTCTCCCGTAGTGGATGTCTCAGGAACATCTGTCTCAGGGCACATGTTAGATCTGATGGCATCCTGTCAGAATACCAAGCTTCCAAGGTACAGTTCAAGGTCAAGAGATCCGCAGGCCATTCTGATAGATGCTCTGGTGATTCCTTGGGTTTTCAGGTTGGCATACCTGTTTCCTACGTTTGCTCTCCTTCCATGAATCATTGCTCATATCAAACAGGAGAGGGCATCAGTGGTTCTAATAGCCCCTGCATGGTCTTGCAGGATCTGGTTTGCAAACCTAGTGGAGATGTCATCTCTCCCACCTTGTAGACTGCCTCTGAGGAAGGACCTCCTGATTCAGGGTCCCTTCCTTCATCCAAATCTCATTTTTCTGAAGCTTGGAGATTGAACGCTTAATTCTGTCTAAGCATGGTTTTTCTGAGTCGGTCATTGAGACCATGATTCAGGCTCGCAAGCCTGTTACTAGAAAGATTTACCATAAGATATGGCATGAATCCAATGGCTACTCTTGGAGTAGAATTAGAATTCCTAGAATTTTATCTTTTTCTTCAGGAAGGCCTGGAGAAGGGATTGTCAGTCAGTACCCTGAAGGGTCAGATTTCTGCTTCATCTATTTTACTACATAAACGTTTGGTGGATGTGCCAGATGTGCAATCTTTTTGTCAGGCCTTAGTCAAAATCAGGCCTGTCTTTAAGTCTGTTGCTCCTCCTTGGAGTCTTAACCTTGTTCTTAAAGTTTTACAGCTGGCTCCGTTTGAGCCGTTGCATTCCAGAGACATTGAGTTGTTATCTTGGATGGTTTTGTTTCTTTTTGCTATCTCTTCTGCTCGAAGAGTCTCGGAACTCTCAGCTCTGCAGTGTGATTCCCCTTATCTTATTTTTCATGCCGATAAGGTGGTTTTTTGTACTGTTAGGTTTCCTTCCTAAGGTTGTTTCTAATAGAAATATCAATCAGGAAACTGTTGTTCCCTCTCTGTGTCCTAATCCTTCTTCTTCCAAAGAACGTTTGTTACACAATTTGGATGTTGTACGTGCTCTTAAATTCTACTTACAGGCGAATAAGGATTTTCGCCAGTCCTTTGCCCTCTTTGTCTGTTTCTCTGGGAAACGTAAAGGTCAGAAAGCTACTGCTACTACTTATTCTTTTTGGTTACTAAGTATAATTTGTTTGGCTTATGAGACTGCTGGACAGCAGCCTCCTGAGAGAATTACGACTCATTCCACAAGAGTTTCCTTTTCTTGGGCTTTCAAAAATGAAGCTTCTGTGGAACAAATTTGCAAGGCTGCAACTTGGTCTTCTCTACATACTTTTTCCAAATTTAACAAATTTGATACTTTTGCCTCGGCTTAGGCTTCTTTTGGGAGAAAGGTTCTTCAGGCGGTGGTGCCTTCTGTTTAGGACTGACTGTCTTGTCCCTCCCTTTTTATCCATGTCCTCTAGCTTAGGTATTGGTTCCCAACAGTAATTACTCAAGTCATGGACTCCAATTAGGAAAAAGAAACAAAATGTATGCTTACCTGATAAATGTATTTCTTTCTGGATATGGTGAGTCCACGGCCCCACCCTTTATTTTAAGACAGTTCTTCTTTTGACTATAACCTCAGGCACCTCTACACCTTGTGTTACTCCTTTTTTTAATTTCCATTCGGACGAATGACTGGGGGTTATGGGTTAGGTAGGGAGTGATACTTAGCAGTTTAACTGTGGTGCTTTTTGCCTCCTCCTGGCCAGGAGAGATATTCCCAACAGTAATTACTCAAGTCGTGGACTCACCATATCTGGAAAGAAATACATTTATCAGGTAAGCACAATTTTTTTTTTTCACCACCTAAATGATGTGGTTATACGGTCCTTCCCCTTTGAGGACTCCTCAGAGATTTAGCAGATGGGTAGTTTCTTCAAAGAGAGAAACACAACATATATATTGTAACACCATTTAAAAACATTTGTTGATGATCCTGGGGGCGTGTCTAGGCAGCAGTCATGAATGTTCGCATATCCAGGAGTTCCCAGATGACAGTTATCCTTTAAGATTTAGCTCATCCTGCCTTACAACTATGAGATCTAGATACTTCATAGCTTGCTGTTTCATGCAGTATTGAGATCAACCTATTTGTGGCTCCTGGGACATGAACTAGACTAATCCATATACCAATTTTATCAACCCTCGCAATCCCCCGAGTGACTGCAAAATCATAGCAGATGAAAGGTATACACAGGACTGGAAAGTCAAGGTTGGTCCAGGCCTCGCCGGTTCTCTGATGTCATTGATCATAAAGCTATGCATTCCTGAACTCCATGCATTGCTGAACTCCATGCATTGCCAGTGTATTACCACCACATTAGCACAGTGATTAAATTCCATACAGCAAGAAACGCATAAGGATCATTCCTATCCTCTCGTATTGTTGTGTGTATTTTAATGTTTTTGGAATAAAGGTTATTTTTTAACTTAAAATTTAATCCCAAGAGTGCTGCCATTTCTCTTTAGCCATAGAGCAGTGTAATTGGTGGGACTCTCATCTGCATCGAGGACATTTCATTTTGTGGATCTGCATCACAACTTGGGAAACATCTTCACCCTGGTAAACGCGCAAAAGCCAGAGTTGGCTGAAAAGAAATGGTTAACAGTGAAAGATAAAGCTTCCGGCTACGTTCAATATCTTCCCTTCAAATTAAGCTCTTTGACTATGGCATATGTATACCCTAATGAGAACTATTGCTTTGATATTGGGACCCTTATATTTGTATAAAATATATGCTCACATTTTGCTCGTTGTGTAATACTACTTATTGTTTATACGGAAGTGATGGGATATATACTTTGTGCAGACAATTCTACTTCAACCTAAAAAACATGTCTCTTTTACTAATAAGACACCAATATATGATCTGCTTTCATTGATGTGTGGGTGGAAGTTAGGGGTAGTTAATGGTTATGTCTCACTACTATTTCTCTTAACTTTAGCATCCCTAATACTATATTCCATATCACTCACAACTTTATTCACAACTCATGCTTATGATTGGCACTTATTTATAAGTGCTATTATTTGATATCCCCCAAAGTAAAAACCTAGGTTTTAGCATATTGAGCCTCACCTTTATGGATGTTTAGGAGGGGGATTTTCCCTACAACCTTTACCTAAGGCATAGATCTCCTCCTTTCTTTAGAATGTTAAGTTAATATTCACCCTATGATAATGGGTTTTTCATTATATATATTGCTAGTTTTCCTCCTCCAGCTCATATGTGACTATTGGGTCCAAGAGCAACCTACTAATCATTTGGAGGACCTTATATTCTTAAAATGAGGTTTCAGTTATGTCAGTATATTTTAATTATAGATACGTTGTCTCTCTTTTCTCTACAAATATTATACTTAATATGTACTATCATGATGGACCATTACTGTCTTTCTAATATGCTCATTGATTGCATTAATAATTTTTCAGCTTGCCAAGATATTAAACGGCCATAATACCCAAATGTTTAAGCACTTGAAAGTGATGCAGCATAGCTGTAAAAGACTGACTAGAAAATATCACCTGAACATCTAGATGTAAAAAAGAAAGATATTTTACCTGAAAATGTCCTAAGTGTTCATACCCCATTGTAAAGGGCTTTAAGCAGCAAATCAGTATGCCTGGGACAGGCAAGGGAGTGAGCCTTGTGCACACTCATGTTATTTCCCTATTCAGTTTAAGGAAGTTTACTATGAAATCTCATGAGAGTTAAGTGAAATCTCATGAGATCACAGTAAAAGAGTTCATGACCTCAGCACTGCTGATGCTGATTGGCTGCTGTTCATTTCTTCATTTTTTTTTACCTGCAGCTGGGCAGCAGCTGAGTATAACTTTTTACACAGAATTTACTCTTGTGAGCTGAGGAGATTGTGAGGAAAAATATCTTCCTTTTTTACATAGAGATTCTCAGGTGATATTATCATGTCAGCTTTTTACAGTTATACTGCATCAGTTTCAAGTGATTTAGCATATGATTATTATGTCGCTTTAATCTAATTATTTTTTATTTACATTTCCTAATAGCAAGCTGCTTCTCTATGGTATTAACATACATTGGCTGTAATCTAAATCTTATGTCTATATTAATGTTTTTGCCATTTTATCTGGAAAGTATTCTGTAAGCTTGACACTATTATTATTGTGCTTTAACAAATGTCACTTGCTGTGATTTCTAAAAACCTCAATAAAATAAAAATATAAAAAAAATAAAAAAAATACAGTTATTAATGATCCTAAATTGACCAGTACTCACACTTTGTAAAGCTACTATAACTGTAAAGATTGTGGTATATCAATAAATGCCACTGAATGACAGGAAATCTTCTTTAATATGTAATAACATTATAGATCACATGATTTAATACATTTTATATACAATAAAATACTGAGAAAGTATAACCCTATCTGTTTCTTAAATCTATTATAGAAAATGGTACAGCTCAAAGTATTTGTTAAGTCCCCTTGGTATTAATGTCCCTAACAAGTATATCCATTTCATCTCAGTTTTACCTAATAAATTAGAAATGTCTCAACCCCACCAGTGGTTTTGCACCTTTTTGATGGCCATAAATTTAGCTATCTGTAAGGGATCTGAATAATGTTTTAGTTTTAAATGATGTGACATTCCCATTCTTATTATTTTTTACATGATCCTCAATCCTTTTACTTCACATCCTAAAAGGGCACCCAATATATTGTAATTTACACAAATAAATATAACAATGTATGAAATAAAGTAATACATTATTTTATTTTAAATTTATTATTTTCTGTACAAGGGTAAAATGTTCTTTCAATCCTATCATCTTTCTTAAAAGATTTACAACCTAAACACATTCCACATTTGTAAAAACGAGATAAATCTTTATCTAACCTAAGTGTTCTTATTTTTTGTACTTTCGTGGAAAAACTCCTAGTTACTTGATCTTTAATGTTTGGGGTCTTTTTAAAAACAATCTTAGGTTTATCCTGTAGGATATCTATTAGACTTGCATCCCTTTTTAGTATATTCCAGTGCTTAAAGATAATGTCTCTCATTTGTTTATTTTGTGCACAGTAATCTAATATTATTGGTACAACCTCATGTTCTCTAAGAAAATTAACTTTATTATCATCCATTTGAATGATAGGAACTTATTTCTATCCTCTCTTTCTAGATCTTTTATAATACAATCAATATATTGTTCATTATAGTTCTTCTCTAGAAACCTATATTTGAGTATATCAGATTGTTCTTTGAAAACATCAGCCTCTGTGCAATTTCTCTTTAACCTATGAAATTGGCCTTTAGGTATGTTCTTAAACCAAATATCCAAATGACAACTATCAGTCTCTATATAATTTTTAATATCCACTTGTTTAAAATGTGTTTACGTGTTTTAATATGCCCATTTTCTATACAAAAAAACAAATCCAAGAAGTTAATTTCTTTTTGACTACTTTACCACATTAAATTGATATTGCAATCATTAGAATTGCAATATTCCATATATTTTTCTAAATTTTCCTTTGTACCTTTCCAAACACAAAATATTTTCATCTATGTTTCTGTAATTGACAAACTGAAGACAAATTTGTCTTCCATAGACGACATATATAAATTTGTATAGCTGTGGGCAAAACTGGTTCCCATTGCTGTACCACTAATTTGTTGTAAATATTAAAAAATTGTTATATCTAAAGAAATTGGCTTTCAAAATTAATTTGATCAATCATTAAATTATCCTCGTTTTATGCAATATTTTTAACTGCTTCCTAGCCTTTCTTTTTCTCTGTATTGGAATGTAGAGAAGTAATATCTGCTGTGATTAACCAATTGTTAATGATCCAACGCCTTATAATGTGGGTCTACCCGGGGGATTCTTCTTATTCTTGTGGATTTTAGGAAGAATATAAAAGATTGGATTCTTAGGATAATCTACCTTAATAAATTCAAGCTATTTTTTAATTAAAAACTCTTTTTTCAAACAATCTTTTAAGTATTTTAATAGTCTAACTTTAAAAGTGTGTACGGGATTATTGTGTATACTTTTATATATGGTTGTGTCATATAGTTATCTTAAACATTCATCATCACAATCTTCTATGTTGCACTACAATCCCTTGTCAGATGGTTTAATTACTATTAATTTATTATTTTTTTAATTCATCAAGTTTATTCATTTATTCACAGATTTTTACTATTTATTTATTTAATTTATTCACTCATAAAACATTTTATTTAATTATTGGTTTTGTCTTTTTGTTTAATTTATAATAAGTGTTACTATTTTTGTTTAGAATGTATAATAATGTAATCATACAATAATGTTAAATAACAATGATTTAGGAAGATTTAAATCATGCAAGAAGAAAAAATGCAATATTGTTGTATCACTATTATTATTAGTAGTAATATTATGTATTCATTTATTTGTTTGTTTATGTATTTGTATTTAAGTGACATCCCAGTAAACATCACTTATTGTCACCAGCAAGTTCAAGTCTACCGGCAACAGGACAGCAGCATTCTCTTTGCTTCACATGACCCCATGCCCATGACACTGTGATCTATGTGTAACTGCATAAAGGAGTCCTGGTATGTGGAGACATATATGCTCTTGACTGAAAGGTGTAAATTATTACTTAAAACCATTTATTATCTATTACAAGCTGTACAGTGCATTTACATCTGTTACATGCCCACAAGCTTTGTACATTCCTTCAGGACAGGGAAATGAAAGATGTTATTTTACCTGTTATTATATTGGATATAAGAGTGATATGTTGTTATTGCACTATACTGATAAAAACTGAAGGTATATATATATATATATATATATATATATATATATATATATATATATATAATTTACATATACATCAGGTGACATCATCATCTTAATTTCCATATATGTATGCCCAGATATAAGTGTATTTATTTTAGGTTTTAGATTATGAGGGGGGGATACTCTTTGTTAAAGGGCGAGTACACTCAAAACGTTAATCCCCTATTAATATTTACATAATTATAAAACTTTTCAATGCCCCTTCATTATTTGTTTCTGATTTTCCTGTAATTCAAAACATAAAGGGCCAGATTATAAGTGGAGCACAAAATATCGCTTTCAAGAAAGCTATATTAGCTCTCCACTTTGTAATACCAGTTGATGCTAATGTGCGCTGGTATTACAAGTTTACAGCAATCGTTCGCATTGCTGGGAAGCAGTGTGTTAACGAGAGCATGCTTCCATAGGCTCCTAACTTCAGTGCAGTGAAGGGAGTAAAAAGCGCAACGATGGCAGCAATTTTAAATATAAATGTATATGATCATATACATATATATTTATGTGTTAATATATGTATAAACACATATAAACACATAAATATATATACACGTATAAACACATAAATATATATACACATATAAATATATATACACATATAAACACATAAATATATATACACATATAAACACATAAATATATATATACATATATAAACACATATATATATATATACATATATAAACACATAAATATATATATACACATATAAACACATAAATATATATATACACATATAAACACATAAATATATATATACACATATAAACACATAAATATATATACATATATAAACACATAAATATATATATACACATATAAACACATAAATATATATATACACATATAAACACATAAATATATATACATATATAAACACATAAATATATATACATATATAAACACATAAATATATATACATATATAAACACATAAATATATATATATACACATATAAACACATAAATATATATATACACATATAAACACATAAATATATATATACACATATAAACACATAAATATATATACACATTTCCCATAGACCGCAATGTAAAGGTACTTTTCAGTGCCGTTTTTTTTTATAATACCCCACTCCTGCTAACATTACCCATAAAATACTGCTATCTTTATTTTTTTACTTTATTTTGGGGCCATTTGGGGCAGATTTCTAAAATTCACCAGATATCTGATCTCTGGTTAATTTAATAAACGCTAATTGCTACGGCGGGCAAATTTGCCCGTTTGCGGAGAACGATAATTTAGCATTCCACTAGCCCAAAGTTGTACTGTTTCCACTTCCCCAGACAGTCAGGAGTGCATGCAGAAACCTGACACGGCTGCTTTCTTGTTATTGGCTGATAAGTGCAGTATCTCATTTATATGAATAACTAATTGTTCACAGCAAACAAATAACTTTTAAGAGGCTTTTTTAATCCCTTAATAACCACAACATACCCTTATGTCGCTGGTCTTTAGGGTTTTTCAGGCCATTAAAGCATGGATTTCACCACCAGCAACAAGACCACACTATTATAACCTCCCTCCCTCTAGTAGGCTTCCCATAATATCCTTGTCTTACCACTGACACAATGCTTTTAGAGTTCATGCTTTTGGAGCTCAATATGCATTTTTTCATACTCTTTCTTGTATATTTTAATTTGAGCAGCACCTAAAACTCCAAAATAGCTCAGCACAGTGGTAAAAATGACTCAGCAGTTAAAGGGTGTGTAAGAGTTCTATGGATAAATGCATATTTATTCTAACAAATGCCTTTAGAACATTTATTTTGCCTGCAGTGAATTATTTATGATGCGCAAATAAAACATTGACTCGAATGTCCCTTTAACTTCTGTCTGTAGTTGTAATTCATATAAAGAGGCCAAATTATCAAAGGTCTTGCGGACCTGATCCGACAGTGCAGATCAGGTCCGCAAGACCTCGCTGAATGCGGAGAGCAATACGCTTTCCGTATTCAGCATTGCACCAGCAGCTCACAAGAGCTGCTGGTGCAACGCCGCCCCCTGCAGACTCGCGGCCAATGGGCCGCCAGCAGGGGGTGTCAATCAACCCGATTGTACTCAATCGGGTTGAATTATGGCGATTCCTGTCTGCCTGTCTGTTATGGAGCAGCGGTTTCTGCAGGCTCGCCAGAAACACGGGCCGTCAAGCTCCATTCGGAGCTTGATAGATAGGCCCCAATATATTTATAACGGGCCATTAGTGTTATAACTCTAAACATGGATGTGTTGTAATAATCTACTTCTTGTACAGGGAATCTTTTATGTCAACCATTTATTTGCGCTCATATTCATACCGTAAAATATTCTCAAACTCCATTAAACATTCAAAACTTGTTATATCTTTTTTAAGAAAATAAATGTTAACATATGCTATATACATTACACAATACATTCAAATAACCTACCTATGTATGCTTTTCAACAAAGGAAACCAAGAGAATTAAGGACATTTCATAATGGAAGTAAAATGGAAAGTTGTTTAAAATCACAGAGGGCCTGATATTCAAAACCTCGTTGCTCAGGTGAGATAATATAAGGAGTCTCGTCGGTACGGACGGAGAGGCCCATAAAAAAAAAATTAGAAACACAAATTTTACCTTAAGAAATGTTTATGTTGCTAGGTAATGTTCTTTATGTGAAACAATACATTACAATACAAGGTCTATGTGTGATTTCTTTCCATGCCGGCAACATTTTAAATTTAGGCCCTGAATCATGAAAGATACATTTGGGGTTTAATATCTCTTTAAGAAAAAAATTACTCTCAAGAAAAATGTTATGCTATTTTTATTCTAGCAACTGGAGAGTGCCTTCCTATCTAGTGATGAATATACACAATATACCTGTATATAAATAATGAATTAAGTTGTCACTGAAACAATATAACTGATTTGTTGGCCAAAGATACAAAATGTTTACACAACGTTTATGGTGGTCTGTAACATATAAATAGTGAAACCTACTGTGGGCATAGAGAATCCTCTGACGAATTTGTCATTTTACTTAAAATGATCACCTTGACTTCACATTAAGCAATCATTATTCTCAAGAAAATATGTTTGTCTATCCAACATTATTTTACATAGCCAGTATTTTTTTCTTTCTTTCTTGTACCAAGGGGTGTAACAAGACCTCACATGTTCCAGGGCAAAATCTGTGGCAGGGCCTCCCTCTCATTTGACCAGCACCCCTTCCAAAGCCCTGTTAACTCCTAATAGTTATATTGTGTAAGCCCCCAAAATGGCCAGGCCCAGTGTTAACTGAGACCCTTGAAATGACAGCCCTATTTGTACCAGTAAGCATTTGTATGAGTAGTTCATATAATGAAACTTACAAGCAGTAAAGAAGGTTTAACCTTCTGCTAAAATCACAAGACCCCGTGATTTATACAACTTCTGACAGTATGATCTATGTGTACCTGCAGAGAAGTGTCTTGGTATGTAGAGTCAAATATACAATTGACTTGAAGATGTAAATTATGATTTAAAACATTTTACCATTCCTTCAGTAATTTTACACCATCACATACCAGCAGTGTGTGCACCTTCATTCAGGGCGTAGAAAGTAAAGTTATTTTGTAGCACTTCTGTATGTATATAAGTATAAAAAAGGGAAGATATTTTACTTCAAAATGGTCTCAGTATAGCCACAGCTCGTTACAGAGGAACTTAAAACATTCAATCAGGATGCTTGTCCTGGGACTTACAGTGGATCATACGTGTGGCACGTGCAGACACAGTCACCTTATTTCCCTCATCAGTTTACTATGAAATCTTGTGGGATCATGGTGTTTAACTGTTTATTTATTTTTTGTCACCATGCTGATAAAAGAATAAGAGTAAGCTGAATGGTAACAGATTACAGAGCAGTAACTCTGGTGAATTGATATTGCGAGTTGCATTATATTTGAGATTTTTAAAAACTGTCCCAAATTACAGTTAATTTTTGTTATTGTTCAATTTGAGTTACATATCCGATAAAATTATATTGTTCTTACACAGTACTCTAGACAGCCTCTAGATGGCACTCTTTATCTACATTATATAACACATTGAATTTGAGAAGGCTATGAAAGTTCATAATACTAGAGGGCACATTATTAAATCTCACATTTTTATCTGGCAAAGTGTATGTGTGCTTGTTAAAGGGCATGTAAATGAGCAATAATAACGTTTTAATGTGCTTAGTGCTTGCTTGAACAGAACTATGTGTTGATCTCCAGCCCTGGGCCAGATTACAAGTGGAGCGCTAAATAAAGCTTCAGACAGCATCAGAACCTTGCGCAGCCAAGGGGGTAAGTAGCGCAGCAATGGGTAGCATTTTAAAATATATCATATTGCTCCACAATAAAGGTTTAACCTTTTAACCATGTGCCACCTTTATTCTTTTTTCCTATATTTCCACATTTGGGCCTTAAGGGTGGTCCTATTAGGTGTTGCACCGGATCCAGTTTACATTAAGTTTACATTAAGAGTGTTCCTATTTTGGACTGTGCAGTGCGGATCCCAATTGTTTTCCTCACATATACATATATATTTACATTACAGTTCCCATAGACCGCAATGTAAAGGCACTTTTCAGTGCCAGGTTTTTTCTTTGTATCACCTTACTCCCACCAACTTTAGACCCCCAAAAATACCTAGTGCAGTTGTTTTTAATTAAAAAAATAATTAAAAACTACAATGCCCTCTATTTTGGGGGCATTTGGGGCACTTTTAGAAAATTAACCAGAGATCTAATCTCTAGTTAATTTTCTGAGCACTAATTGCTACAGCAAGCTCGCAGGGGACAATAACCAGCCACTTGTAATGTAAACGGGAACATTTGCCCTTTTCCGGGAGCACAATAATTTAGCGCTCCCCTTGTAATCTAGCCCTAAAAACGTTGAGTTGAATACAGCTGGGGATTAGCAGCTACTCACATATGCCACCCCCTGATTGGCTTAGATGTTTAAGCTCCAGATAAGTAGAGCATTGCCAGTCCAGAACAGTGTTTAGGCCTCACAAAGGGGTTCTGTCCCAGTACAATAACAAAGTGCATTATTGTAGAAGATTTTATTATTGTATACCTCTCAACATTTCCCAGAGATTATACGTGATTAGGAGGTTGGTTACTTAGTTGAGGATATTAGTGGCGGAGTTGTGGACAACCAGGGTAGAGTTAATTAGGGGCAGATTTGGAAGGAGATTGGACAGAGCTTGCAAAGCATAATAATCCCACAATATGCAGGACAATTAGGAGATCTGTTATCGCTCCTTTATCATCTCAGAGACCAATTTAGGTTTTAGAAAAAAGTCATTACTACTAGAGAACCACACACATTGCATTAACATCAAAAAATAGTAAACTAAATCTCATAACCAGGTACCTTCAATGAAGTGATTTTTATTAGTTCTCTACATTGTTCTTAATTCCAACTATAGCCAGTAATGTGTAAGTGTGAACTGTATATTCATAGTGATCTTGTCTGGAAACATCTGGTATAGATGCAATCATAAGTGGGGAAGTACTCACACCACCTGTACATTAACCTTTTACTACCAGGACCTCCACAACCCAGCTAAGACCACAATTGGCATAATTGATTGAAAGCTTCTGCAGCTTCATCAGTTCCTTAGTTAAGCTAAGCAACCAATTCACTAAAGAATAAAGTGATCTGTGAACTTTATTAAGAGGAAATGAAATCCAACATTTTTCTTTCTAAATTTTAAAAAAAGTTTCCAATTTACTTCTAATATTGTTGAAGAGATACCTAGATAGGAGTCTGGAGGTAGGTGTCTGGATTTAGGTGTCTGGAGGTAGGTGTCTGGATTTAGGTGTCTGGAGGTAGGGGTCTGGATTTAGGTGTCTGGAGGTAGGGGTCTGGATTTAGGTGTCTGGAGGTAGGGGTCTGGATTTAGGTGTCTGGAGGTAGGTGTCTGGATTTAGGTGTCTGGATTTAGGTGTCTGGAGGTAGGTGTCTGGATTTAGGTGTCTGGAGTACTACATGGCAGGAAATGGATAAGATGCAAGCAACATTGCTTCCATACAGTGTTCCAGGCATGTGCACACTCCTGAGCTTATGTTCCGGCTTTTCAACAAAAGATACCAAGACAACAATTAAAATGTTATATTAGAAGTAAATTAGAGAGTTGTTTAAAACGACATGCTCCGTCTGAATCATGAAAGAACATTTTTTTGGTTTCATGTCCCTTTAAATAGCATAGGAACTAGTGAAGCTGGGGAAACTAGAGAGGAATTGTTCTGCACTGGCCATTGTGTAAATTCTGTTTTACACCTTCATCCTGCCCCCAAACGTATGTCTATTAACCATTTGGCTGCCACTATGTCATCATACAGTTGGCAATATTTAAAACACCACTAAAATGGAGAGCACCATACAGGCATCAAGACATTTTGTATGCTCTTGAATGTCCCCACTAACCAATGGTATTCTTCTGGGGGAGGGGGCATTAGGCTCCCTTAAAGGGACACTAAACCCATTTTTTTTCTTTAATTATTCAGATAGAGCATGAAATTTTAAACAACTTTCTTATTTACTCCTATTATCAATGTTTCTTCATTCTCATGCTATCTTTTTATGAAAAAGAAGGCATCTAATCTGTTTTTTGGTTCAAATTTCTGAACAGCACTTGTTTATTGGTGGCTAAATTTATAAAACCAATCAGCAAGAACAACTCGGGTTGTTCACCAAAAATAATGATAATAAGAGTAAATTAGAAAGTTGCTTAAAATTTCAGGCTCTATCTGAATCACGAAATAAAAAATTTGGGTTCAGTGTCACTTTAAGTAGAAGCCCAAATTCTCAAGGTTTTTAGCAAACAAACATTTGTAATTCAATCCCTTTTTGTCTTTGGCTCTGGCAGAAGAGTGGGAGAGGAAAATGGGTGCAAAAGAAGGAATTCCATATGTGGTACAGCAATAAATAGCAGAAAATCATGTTTCTTTCCGCTACAACCAGTAGTAGCCTTGGTATGTAGCTTTGTGGGAACCCTTATGAACACCTCTACTATTTATCGGCTAGGACCAGCCCCACCATTCATTCTGAGACATTCTATAGTTATCTGTGCAGACCAGGCAATTTGTGAGGATGGTGTTAACAGCTTTGATATTCCGCTGTGGTTAGGTACAAAGCCTAAGTTTCTTACATGTTGGGAAGTTTCTAATTTGGAACACAAACCCCATAGTTATTAGTAATTTTAGACTAGAACAAAAAGAAGCCAAGTCAAAAGTGTTTTATTGTTTACGAAACCTTTGAACCCTTTTTTTGTAACCTGGCAAGTAATTCTGTGCTCTGTTTGCACTCTGTCTTTGATGACAAATCTGGATGTGAGTTTTCCCAGGGGAAATGGTTGTCACAGTACACATCAATTTTACAAATTATACATTTTGTCATTTAACTTCTTATCATAGTGTTAAATATGTACACAGTATTTAGCTGGATTAGATAATTTTGTATACTGCTGAATTAAACACTGGACAAAAAAATCCATCAATAGAAATGAATTTGTCATGAATTTAGCATGTAAAATAGTTATAAATAGTCAGGTAGTGCAGGTTATTTATTTAGAAAAAGCAAACTAAGCAACTACGTATAGATGACAGGTCATCTGATGCAGCATAAGAATTCAGTATCTTTTTCCCCTTATTTTATGTGTGTTACTAAATATGGTTGTCTGGTGTAGTAAATCTGCTATCAGTGAATTATTTATAACCTTACCTTATACCAAAATAATATTATTATAGAAGGATAGAAATGTTGTAATCATTTATACAGTGGTATACAGGTACATGTTCAGCTATGTTTTACCTGTTTATATTTGTTTATTGATAGGAACTGCACGTTCATATTTGGGCTGGGACCTTACTGAGCAAACTAGGTGGAGTTAGAAGAAAATGTGGGACAGGGGGCATCTTAGAAATTTCTGATCTGGAATACCTATAGCAGGACAAGCAATTTTTAGTCCACTCCAGTCTTCCTAGCAGTGTTGTATAGATACAGTATAAATAGCCAGGCAATATCCGCCATACTTTATTCACAACCATCCCCAGCACATTAGACATGTGATCCCAGGCTGGCACTTGGGGTCATAATTATAGACTGATAAATTGTAGGTGTGGGGTGTTAGGGGGAAAAAAGTCCCTTTTGCATTGCGGTCTTTGGGAACTGTGTGTTCCCAGTAAACATATATGTATATGCTTATATAAATATATATTTATGTGTTAATATGTGTATATAAACATATTAGCACATCAATATATATGCATATCAGCATATGCATATATATATATATATATTTAAAAATGCTGCCATCACTGCGCTAATTACCCCCTTTGCTGCACTTAGGTAGTGATGCTGTCTCTGACGGCATCAGAACGGGGCTCCCAATGGAGCCTATGGAAGTGCATTCCCATGAGCGCAATGCTTCCTAGCAATGCAAAGTTGAGGTTGTGTTCGCATTGCTTTTAACTTGTAATACCAGCGCACATTAGCGTGCGATGGTATTACAAAGTGTAGAGCTAATATTGCTTGCACACAAGCGATATTTAACACTCCACTTGTAATCTGTCCGTTAGTTTTTGCCTCACATTATGCTATTTTGTAATTATGTGTGCTTGCATACCTCTCAACTTTTCTTGGAGGAAAGCCAGAACTAAGAGGCTGAAGGCTGAATCGGGGAGACCAGTAGGTGGTGTCTGAGTGGGCTAGGGTGAAGCTGATGGTGATGTGGGCTTATTGGCATGTGGGTAGGGAGTCTCTGCTTTCACTTTGCAGAACATTTATAAGACAGGAAGAGCTGTCGGATTCAAAGAGAGATCGAGCTCTCAAACCCTTAAAAAACACAAAATGTGGGACAGTTGGGATCTGCACTTGAAGAGTTCAGTGAAGGTGATTTGTCTGTATTAAATTAATTATACAAAGATAACTTTTTTCTACCCAAAAAGATGCTAAATAAGTTTGAATATGTGCACAATGTTACTGTTAGTAAAGGTAAATCTCTCCAGTAAGCCTCAAACAGGGATAGACACGGTCCAAGGCTGTGGCGAACATTTTCCAAAGTACAGACGTTAGTGAAGGACACCAAGGTACATTTCAAATTAAAAACATAAAAAAAACCTCTCTTTACAGAGAGGGTAGTGGATACATGGTGGAATATCCATCCAGCAGAAGTGGTAGAGACAGTGAAGTAGTTTAAATATGCATGGGATAGGCATAAGGTTATGCTAGATATAACATAAGACCAGGAACTAATTAAAGTATTCAGAAAATTGGGCAGACTATATAGGCCGAATGGTTCCTATCTGCCAACATATTCTATGTTTCTATAAGTCTGGAGAGCGACACTTTGCTGTCAAATGGGCTGCACATTGGACGCCCCTGGCTAGTTCCACAAGTACAAATTAGTAATCTAATCAAACAAGTTTAAAATAACATTTATATAAAGACTGCTTGTGGTATTACCTTTTATTTTATTTTTTAGTCTGCAACTCCTGACCAAACCCACCCACCTTGATGTTAATTGCATGATCATCATGGTTGGTTACTTACTTGGTTACGTAAGGTTTGTCAGAGTAGGCAGCGGTCTTCTACACACAGACACCAGCACCACGCTGTCGCACAGATCAAGGAATTGGGACGGGTCACGACTCACAGTTAGTTTACTGCAGGCAGCTTGTTTCTTCCCTCACTTTCCCGCTACTAAGCGTGGCGCCGCTTGGGTCAAGGAGGAGTGAGGACCAGCATTCATCTGTCCTACTCCTCCCTCCCCTCCACAAAATGGGTGGCGGACACTGCAAGGGCCAGTCACGGACACCAGTGTTCGTGTATGGGCACCTTGCCTATCCCTGGCCTCAAGCCAAAGACATTGGGAACTAATCACATTTGAATATTCAATTATTACAGTAAACATGGACAAAAATGAATGTCAACTGTTCACAAACATTCAAAATGTAGTTATACTGGATGAATGAATAGTGTATTTGTTATTTTAAACCCAATTTTATTCTTTCATGATTCAGATAGAACATGCAATTTTAAGCAGCTTTCTAATTTACTCCTATTATCAATTTTTTTCTTTGTTCTCTTGCTATCTTTATTTGAAAAAGAAGGCATCTAAGCTAAGGAGCCAGTCAATTTTTAGTTCAGACCCTGGACAGCACTTGTTTAATGGTGGATGCATTTATCCACCAATCAGCAAGAACAACCCAGGTTGTGAACCAAAAATGGGCCGGCTTCTAAACTTACATTCTTGCTTTTCAAATAAGATATCAAGAGAATAAAGAAAAATTGTTAATAGGAGTAAATTAGAAAGTTCTTAAAATGGCATGCTCTATCTGAATCATGAAAGAAAAAACTTGGGTTCATTGCCCCGTTAAGGAATGTGTCCTTGGAAATTATTTCATTTGAGAAAGATGTATATCATGTTATAAAAAGACTGAGTAAAGTTCCTGGTAATATTTTTGTTTACAACTGCTATAAGAATATACCTTCAAACAATATTAATACCTGAAATTCTTATAATTAATTTATTACTTATTTATTTGTCCTATTATCAATTTTTTTTGTTCTCTTGGTATCTTTATTTGAAAAAGCAGGAATGTAAGCTTAGGATCCGGCCCATTTCGTTCTCTTATATGATTACTCAATTTTTCTTTGTTCTCTTGGTATCTTTATTTTTAAAAATCAGGAATGTAAGCTTAGGAGCCAGCCCATTTTTGATTCAGCATCTGGGTAGGGTTTGCTGATTGGTGGCTAAATGTAAATGTTTAGTGATGTGTAAAAACAAAACAAAAAAAAAAACAGTGCACTTATTATTTTACAGACTTTTCCTATAATGTAACCCACTGCACAGTGATTGTTTGATAAGTGAACAAGCGTATGTATATCTGTCCCTAAAAGAGATACGATAAACATAATCAAGGGAAGGAGATGCATACATTGCAAAAGTACACAATTCAAATCAAAATTTAATTAATAGAAAACAAATAATTCAACCATTCACACAAATATACAAGGAAAAAAATTATATTGTTATGGTGCATAAAAAAATCGTAACAAAATTGTACACCAAAAATCATAGTTTATCAAAAACGTAAAATTTGTATGCAAACTACACAGGAATAAATCATATTAAATATGCACAGCGTAAATCGTAAATTAAGTATTGATTTGCAAAAATATAGAAATTCATAATTAAAAACAAAATACAAACTACAAAGCGTAATTGTTGTTTTTTGTAAAATGGGCTGATCATGGGCATTTCTGAAATTTTTTTATGAACATTTTTGCCCCACAGTCTCACTGTTTTTTCTCGCAAATTAAAAAGTGGCGAACTTTAATCAAAATATTCATAACACTAAGGGCTAGATTACAAGTGGAGCGCTAAATATCGTTTTCAACAAAGCGATATTAGCTCCCCAATTTGTAATACCAGCTGGTATTACAAGTTAACAGCAATGTGAACACGAGCTCGTTTCCATAGGCTCCAATGGGAGCGTCGTTCTGATGCCATCTGAGACGGCATTAGAACTAAAGCGCAGCAAAGAGGTAAGTCACGCAGCGATTGCAGCATTTATAAATATATATGTATGCATTTACATTGAACACACAGTTCCTATAGACCGTAATGTAAAGGCACTTTTGCTGTTTTTTTTCTAACACCCCACTCCCGCCAACTTTAACCCCTTGAGTGCTAACGATGGCTCTGAGCCGTTGCAGAGTTTCCCATTCTGGTACTAACCGTTGCTAGCACTCTCCCACCTTGAGGGAGATTTGGGGGCTCCCACCAGCTCCTATCCCGGCGATCGGGCCTACATAGTGACAGGCATCGCCAGGGCTTCACGTTATGCGTGGTGACATCAAGCGCAATGACGTGATGACGTCACTGCGCAACTTTATACTTAATGTTAAGTATAGGAGCAGGGGTCATGCTGCTTACAGCTACAGACCCCCAAGACCCACCGTTGGAAAGGTAATCGCCTAACCTTTCCAACAGTGTAAGTCTTGGGGATCTTAAAAACAAATAAAAGGTAAAACATTGTTTTTCAAAGAAAAAAAAAAAAGCTTAGCACCCAGGTGGGAAAGTGCTTAGCCCTCAAAGGATTAAAGCCCCAAAACTGCCTAGTGCAGTTGTTTTTTTTTTTATTTAAAAATGCTACCTTTTTTTAAATAAAAAACTAAAATGCCCTCTATTTTGATGGCATTTGGGGCACTTTTAGAAAATTAACCAGAGATCGGATCTCTGGTTAATTTTCTTAGCGCTAATTGCTACTGCGAGCTCGTGGTAGCAATAACCAGCCATTTGTATAGGCTGGTTAATTATCAGGCAACCACAAACTGGCAAATTTGCCTGTTTGTGGGTGCGCAATAATTTAGCGCACCACTTCTGATCTAGCCCGATTTTAAGATAAAAGGAACCTATGCATATGGAAATAACAGCTTATTTAAGGTACAGTGCACTGAAAACTGCGTATTTTGATTTGTATTAGGCGTAATATTAAAGTTTAAACCTACGCCGGGTTCTCCCTGTGTAATTCGTCCTCTATTGCAAACTTTTACATAACAGAGAGCTCTTATTATTTATATGGGAGACATCTCGTCTTTTGTAGGGACAGCCCCTTTTTATAGAATTTCACAAGGGCTGGACCAGAAAACCACTCTAGACCGGCAGATTTTTTAGAATCGAGCCCTAAGTTGCCTGAAAAGCAAAATAATGCACATTTCCAAAACAAATTTTAAATGTTTTTTAAAACTTTTACTTTGTGTATAGTTATTTTGTTAATGAGCCAAGTCAATATAAAAAAATATAAAACAGTTTATACGTATCATAACCAGACATCAATATTGTTTAAGCAATACTGGCTCCTGATATGTGTGATATTAGCAATATTTCGATGCACTATTTAAATACTTGAATTATATATAAAGTTGTGCTTGTTTGAATTATTGCAGTGCAGTAAACTTTTTAAATAGTGTCATTGCTCAAACTCACATCAATCAAAGTTTAGGTGAAGTTTGTAGAAAGGTAAATTAAAGAGGAGGGGTTTGAAGGGGTTTTGAGTGTCAGTGATTAGCCCTGTGGTTTTCTTTATCCACCTTCTGGTTTATAATTGGCTGCCTGCACTGCCTTGCTTTCTTTTTTTCTCTTGCTATCAGATGAAGTGCTCTGAACGAAGCAGAAGCTAGGGAGCTGGTGAGTTGCCCTGTCAGCCCTGGAAGTTCCCACTTCACACTGGAGTCCTGGAAAGGCAGTCTAGGAAGGTTTTCAGCTGTACTGCAACATACCAACTATATACTGTAGTTCCCAAACGCCTTAACTAATGACTGTACAGGTAAGTTGTTTTTTTTATACTTCTGTGAATATTTAAGATTTGTATTACTTTAGAACAGTTAACTCACTAATCTAATATTATATATGCACCAGAGAAATGTGTTCTTAAATATCAATACAAGGTGCATTACATTTTAATAGCTTAAAACAAGTTAGTAATTTTCAATTATAAACAACAGTTCATCATAGATTACTTACAGTTGTAACAATTTCAGACATGTATTTATTATATATATATATATTAAAAAAGAAAGTGAAGTAAATCTCAGCGCTAGGAGATAGTATGCAGGACTACTTGTCTATTTTCTCATATATCCACATATATTATTTCAGACAGAAGATGATTGATCTATAGTCCTGCACAGTTATTAAGTGGATAGTCCTTGGAGCAGTGATTTTTAAATACAGTCCACAGTACTGGTTCCTATTTGCCTATAAGCTCAGCAGCTCGTCGGATATGGAGTTGTCCTCTTCACAGTGAGGTCCCTCCCACTCACTGTATGTATGGATGTATTTTACAAATATATATATATATATAGAGAGAGATAGATAGATAGATAGATAGATAGATGATAGATAGATAGATGTGCTGTATGTATGTACACCAAGAAGTGGTGTTTTTTAAGATTATCATCTTTCACTGATGATAAAAAATCTAGAGATAACATTTTATCTAGTCCATTCAATGAATGTTAAAGAAAGGGAAAATACCAATTTCTTACTTACTCATCCACTAATATACCTTACCAGCCCTAATATAGTGTGAATTTGTGTGTATGTATGTTTGTGTATGTATGTGCATGTGTGTATGTGTGTGTGTGTGATATGTGTGTGTGCATGTCTGTGTGTGTATGTATGTGTTTGTGTATATATGTGTTTATGTGTGTGTTTGTGTATATGTGTATGTGTGAGTGTATGTGTGTGTGTATTTATAGATGTGTCTGTGTTTCTGTGTGTGTGTGTGTATGTATGTTTGTGTATGTATGTACATGTGTGTATGTGTGTGTATATGTATGTGTTTTGTGTGTGTTTGTGTATACGTTTATGTGTGTGTGTATTTATATACATATCTGTGATTGTGTGTGTGTGAGAGTGTATGAGTTTGTGTATTTTTAAATGTATGTACTGTACATGTGTGTGTCTGTGTGTGTATGTATGTGTTTTTGCGTGTGTTTGTGTATATGTGTGTGTGTGTGTGGGTGTATATGTTTGTGTATTTATATACATGTCTGTGTTTGTGTATACATGTATGTGTGAGCGAGTGTATGTGTTTTTGTGTGTGTTTGTGTGTGCGAGTGTATGTGTTTGTGTATTTATATACGTCTGTGTTTGTGAATACATGTATGTGTGTGCGAGTGTATGTGTTTGTGTATTTATATATGTATGTGTGTTCGTGTGTGTGTATGCAACTTTTAAATAATTATTTTATGGAATAAGTTAACCAGAAGCAGTTTGTTAACCATTCTAAATCCATTCTATCAATGAAGCTGCAATATCTAGTAATTGGATATAATTACACAACTTTACCTAGTGAGCTATTTCCTCCCTGTGTCTATTTGATTTATTGTTTATCTGTATTAAACATGTTGTGCAAGTTTGTTGTGTTTGTTATAGGAAGGATAGACGACTCTTAATTGTTTGCTTTGGTTTAATTTGTTCAAACATTGCTTCCTAGAAGTTTGCCATTGGATGATCTTTTCTGTGTACTTTTCATTCATTTTTAAATAGTGTTAAAGGTTTTTAACTTTCATAATCTTGAAGCAAAGTAATCAGAGGTTACACTTTTCAGTATTTTTAATCTTTTGATTACCTGGTTAGGGCAAACATTTTTTTGCACTTGGAGGGATGGGTTTCTCTCAAGAATTTCTCTTAAGGTGTTTTTGCCTGGAGCTACATATCTAGGAAGATTCCACTCATCAGTCTTGTGGTTGAAGGTTTGGAATCCTCAGTCTGTTAATCCTCTTGTGTGGTGGAGATTAGTGCAACGCTTTTGCCAACAATACAGTCTGAAGTGGGACGACAAATTGATGTTGTACACTGTCCGTTTAACTAGTTTTGTTCAGTGCAGCAATTATGAGCATAGAACAAGAGTGCAAAGTATTTGTTGTATTAATTCAATGTGAAGGGTTTTCTACAGGTTCAAAATCAGTTTTAGTAAGTGGAGTAAAGTTTTTTGTTAAACTCATATTGAATAACTGCTTAGTATCAGAAAACTCTGGTTATTTCTCTCTACAGTGTACAGACCGTGCATATGGTATTTATTATGTTGTAGGTGCAATTAGCAGTAATCATTTATAGATTAAAATGAATGTTTCAGTCATAAAATAATTATAATTTATGAGTAAATAATTGAATGATCTGAAGTTATAAACACACATAGGCATTAGGCATTTATGTTAAATTGCTCACAGAAGTCTTAATCGGTTGCTTGAGATCTGAATTATGTGCAAATCTATAAAACACTCAATTTTTCACCAATATTCAGCTGTTTTGTATTTTATGGCTAGCTAACCATTTTAGATTAGGGGTCTAGTGTTTTTTTTATTTCATGTACAGGGACTGAAAGGACATTTTAGAATTGTATTTTCTTCATGGAAACACATATGAACGCTCCTATATACATCTAAATCTACAGACCCAGAAACATATACTTTTTTGTCATAACAAAGAAAATCTAACAGTATTTCTGCAATGAACTTTAGTTTGCAAAAATACTTAGGTAAACTACGTGTATACGTTGATAATTGGGCATGCTTAAAATACTTATGACATCACGCTTGATGTCACCACCTGTACGTGGAGCATGTGCATATGTTAGAATGGCATGCGCACAACTCATCTGTGTATGCCAATGTTGCTGAGAACACAAGAACAATTATGACAGAGGGCTTGATATCAAATGGTGCGCTAACTTTAAAGTGAAAGTCAATCCTAGCATTGTACAAATGCTAGGATTGACTATTGTATCAAAAAAAGGGGACTTTCATTCATGAAGTATAAGATACTTCATGTAGAAAGCTCCTTTATTTGTTACAACTGATCGCCGTTCTTAGTTGATACAGCTGCCCACGGCTTAACCATATTTTTGCTAAGAGGTGACGTTTTCACCTCTTAGCCAATAGCCGTGCGGTAAATCCGGCTCCCATGGGCGCCAAACCAGATTTACCGCTCGGCTATTAGCTAAGACGTGAAAACGTCACCTCTTAGCAAAAAAAAAGTTTTAGCCATGGGCTGCCGTAGCAGCTAAGAACGGCGATCGATTGAAATAAATAAAGGAGCTTTCTACATGAAGTATCTTATACTTCATGAATGAAAGTCCCCTTTATTTGTTTCAATAGTCAATCCTAGCGTTTCACTTTAAAGTGCGAAATATTGAAATATCGTGCCCGCACTAAATTGTGCGCATATTACAAATTGAAAATGAACACGACTGCACAAGCGCACACTAAATTTGCACTCGTCGCGTTAACGCGACTGAAGATCTCACATAAAGGGTTAGGGCTAAATAAAAAGTTGCACCAAACACAAGATAAACACATTAAAATAAACTGTTACACTCAAAAAATTATTTACATAAATATTAAAAATAAAAAGTTATGAGGGTTAAAAGGTATATGGTTTGTGGCAAGGTATTTGAATGGAAAGGGCTATAATATATATGTGTATGTATATATATATATATATATATATATATATATATATATATATATATATATATATATATATAGTAGTAAGCAATTTCCAGTTCAGCCCACCAGTAGCCAACTCGCCTGGGTGCAATGATATACCATGAAATAGAAAGCAAAAGAATGCACTCTCAGGACTTTTCCACAAAAAAAACAATTTAATGGAACGTTTTCGGGGTTCACAACCCCTTCATCAGCATGCAAAACAAACAAAATTCAACTCATTTATAGTGTTACATATCAATTACATCACATCAACCTTAGTGTCTCTCCAAAGGAAAAGTGCGCCAATTTTTCGAGTTTGGAACGCATATTGCGTTCCACAGTGCTATCCGAAACCGGAAGTTGTATTACCTCACTTCCGGTTTACGGATTCAACAGACAAAACGTGAAATTAATGATAAAGTAGTGTACTCTACAATTTCAAACGTATTAAAGTGACATACTAATTTGGGGGACTTATTATAGCAAAAGTGTGCCACATTATAATAACTGCCTAGAAAATTTGTGATAGATATACATTGTCAGATGTTGCTACATCCGGTCGGCATAGAAACAGTAACTATGGTAATCATAAACAATTCTGATTGCCAAAAGGTGCCATAATTTACAATAGTATGCCAGCTGAATGAAACAACAATTTTCATAGTGTCAAAAGTAGCGTGTACTCAAATTATATACCATCATATTGTATATATAAAAAGAATAATAATTTAAAAATTAAATAATTAAAAAATAAAAATTGAACCATATGACAGTACAATTGATTGGAATGGCAAGTTACAAATGTAATGTTGCAAATGTGAATGCTATGACTTACAATGTATCGCCAGTATATTACAGCAAAGTGGCGTTAAACATGTATAATGCTACACTGAATTCGCAAGCAAATGGATATCAAATTAGAGCAGTATACAGAAGAATGAATATATATAACAATATTATAGGGCTGTGCTATTGGACTGCTTTTTCGTTAGGGCACAATTTTCACTTGAATTAAATTTTGGCCATTAGGGGGTTATGGCTTGCAACGGCCTAAATGTGAATATCTGTGCCAACAATCAAATGAGGGGGGTAACCTTATTTCAGAATTCTAGCCTCAAGTATAATTGCAAAAAACAGGGATATATGAGAAAAGGTAATAAAGGTAAGGATCATGGACATATATAGCTCATATAGATACTATCCACCTCTGGAACTTATCCAAGTGGATGTGACTTTTTAGTGTCCGTTTTTAAGACTGGTGGTGCATGTTAAAGCAATGGGTAATGGCTCACGGCGGACCAGGCTTCCACAGAGAAGGTGGAGACAGATGTCCCCCCTAAACCATGCCGTTAGGCGCACAACACTTGCCCCTACAACTAGGGGAAAATGAAATGTGTGCCAAAACGGAGCCACAATGTCCACCTGGCATACCCCAAGTATGTGGCACCCCAGTTGTTGATCACATAATGCTCTTAAAGTCCGGCATGGTGTTCAGGCCACCTGGTTGTATTGTGCCTAATCTGAACATCCACTGGGCCTCTCGTCTCAGGAGTTGCTTATTCCGGTCGCCACCCCGATCCAATGGGGGTATGTGGTCGATTAGAATGTAGCGGATGGAAGATACTGAGTGTCCCTTGTTAGCGCAGTGTCGCGCTACTGGCTGTTCGGAATCGCAGTTTTTAAGTGCTGTCCTTATGGCGTGGCGATGATTGGCCATACGCTCCCGAAGTGTGCCAGAGGTCTTCCCTATGTAGAAACAGGAACATGGACAAAACAATAAATATATAACGTGAGTGGTGGTACACGTTATGGAGTGCCGGATAGAGAATGTTCGATTGGTGTGTGGGTGATGGAAGACTTTGGTACCCACTAGGCCATTACACGTTGTGCAGCCCAAACAGCGATAGGAGCCCCTTATATTCCTTTTCATCCCAGTTGAAAAACACTGTTTGGGGTCCGTTTTCACCAGAAGGTCTTTGAGATTAGTTCCCCTCTTAAACCCAACCATAGGTCGTAGGTTATGAGTAAATGTGAGTTTTGGGTCTGAAGACATAATTGGCCAGTGTTGTCGGAGAATTTGGCCAATATTTTTTGTCACTGGAGTAAAAGTGGTGGACATAATGAGCTTATCACTAGCGTCCCTTTTGGGTTTAGGTATAATTAATTCTGTCTGTGTTAGCCTTGAAACAGATTCCATAGCATCATGGATTATCGGGATCTTGTAGCCCCTGTTCTGGAACTTCTCACCCACTCCTTTCAATTGGGAGACCCCCGTTACAGGATTCAAATTATTGCGCATTGTTCTTATGCATTGTGATTTTACAATGCCCTTTAATAGGGCTGGGGGATGGCAACTATCTGCCCTTAGTATAGAGTTGCGGTCGGTGGGTTTATGATACAATGTGGTTCCTAAATTGTTAGAATCCTTGAAAACTGTCAAGTCCAAGAAATGAATGGATAAAGTGTCAGCTGTCATCTTAAACTTGACGTTGTTAGTCGTGTTATTAAGCACATCAAACCATTTGTGGAGTTCCTCCAGGCCCCCTCGCCACACCAAGAAAATGTCATCTATGTATCTGTAATAACAGATGATAGATACATTCGGCGTATTCCACAGGTACATGTTTTCAAATTGTGACATATAAATGTTGGCGTACGAGGGGGCCATGGAGGAACCCATGGCTGTGCCAGCAGTTTGCAAATAAAAACTGTTTTCGAACCGAAAATAGTTTTTGAACAGACAGAATTCAATGAGGGACAGTAAAAATCCTACTGGGGGACCCTCATAAAGGGGGTTACCTGTGAGGTGCTCTTGTATAGCTTTAAGTCCGTCAAGATGGGGTATAATGGTGTACAGACTGTTGACATCCAGAGTGACGAGTAAATCATCTGGCTGGATGTCAACAGTCCGTATTTTACGAATGAAATCATTCGTATCCATAACGTAAGACCGTGTTTCCTTCACCACTGGCTGTAAGAGTACGTCTACATATTGTGCTATAGGTTGGGTGAGTGACTCCCTGGCTGACACAATAGGACGGCCCAGTGGGTGGTCTAATGTTTTATGGATTTTGGGGATTATTGTATCAAAAAAAGGGGACTTTCATTCATGAAGTATAAGATACTTCATGTAGAAAGCTCCTTTATTTGTTTCAACTGATCGCCGTTCTTAGTTGATACAGCAGCCCACGGCTTAACCTTAACTTTTTTTTTGCTAAGAGGTGACGTTTTCACCTCTTAGCCAATAGCCGTGCGGTAAATCCGGCTCCCATGGGCGCCAAACCAGATTTACCGCTCGGCTATTAGCTAAGACGTGAAAACGTCACCTCTTAGCAAAAA
This sequence comes from Bombina bombina, assembly GCF_027579735.1. Classification (NCBI taxonomy): domain Eukaryota; kingdom Metazoa; phylum Chordata; class Amphibia; order Anura; family Bombinatoridae; genus Bombina; species Bombina bombina. The sequence continues at coordinate 1,052,615,855 of NC_069503.1, forward strand.
AAAAGTTTTAGCCATGGGCTGCCGTAGCAGCTAAGAACGGCGATCGATTGAAACAAATAAAGGAGCTTTCTACATGAAGTATCTTATACTTCATGAATGAAAGTCCCCTTTATTTGTTTCAATAGTCAATCCTAGCGTTTCACTTTAAAGTGCGAAATATTGAAATATCGTGCCCGCACTAAATTGTGCGCATATTACAAATTGAAAATGAACACGACTGCACAAGCGCACACGAAATTTGCACTCGTCGCGTTAACGCGACTGAAGATCTCACATAAAGGGTTAGGGCTAAATAAAAAGTTGCACCAAACACAAGATAAACACATTAAAATAAACTGTTACACTCAAAAAATTATTTACATAAATATTAAAAATAAAAAGTTATGAGGGTTAAAAGGTATATGGTTTGTGGCAAGGTATTTGAATGGAAAGGGCTATAATATATATGTGTATGTATATATATATATATATATATATATATATATATATATATATATACATACATACCTAAATACACATATAAATACGTATATACAAATGTATACACATAAATACATATGTATATATAGTTGGAGTCCTTTCCACTCAAATACCTAAAAACATAAAAATGTATTTTTATTCAATTTGAATATTTAATAATTAGGTAGATTACGAGTTTTGCGTTACGGCTTTTAATGCTGAAGAAATGGCAATTTCTGCATAATGGCAGTAACGCACTATTATGAGTTGTGTCGGTATAGCTATATCACAAGAATTTTAGCCTGTAACTCAACGTCCATTTCGCACTCAAAAAATTACGTTTTTGAGTGGGATTTTCATAGCGCCGGTATTACAGGTTGTGCGGTAAGGCCAAAATGCTTGTGTTACAGCCTATACCGACACAATCCATACCGCCATCTAAGAGCAATAGTTATGAGTTTTGTCTAACAAAAATGTTTCACAAAACTAATAACTAAACTGTTACAAAGTACACTAACACCCATAAACTATTAACCCCTAAACCTCCGTCCTCCCACATCGCAAACACTATATTAAACTTATTAACCCCTAACCCCCTGCCCACCCACATCGTGACTATTAAATGCATTTATTAACCCCTAATCTGCCGCCCCTGACATCGCCAACACTATAATAAAGCTATTAACCCCTAATCTGCCACTCCCCGACATCGCAGACACTATAATAAAGTTATTAACCCCTAAACCTCCGGCCTCCCACATCTCCGCAACTAAATAAACCTATTAACCCCTAAACCGCCAGCCCCCACATTGCAAAACACTAAATGAAACTATTAACCCCTAAACCTAACACCCCCCTAACTTTAAATTAAAAATTACAATATAACTATATTTAAAATAAATAAAAACTTACCTGTGAAATAAAAATAAATCTAACATTAAACTATAAATTAACCTAACCTTACTATTCTAATAAAATAAAAAATACTACCAATTAAAAAATCTAAATTACAAATTTAAAAAACCTAACACTACGAGAAAAATAAAAAAATCTAAAATTACAAAAAATAATAAACACTAAATTACGAAAAATAAAAAACACGAAGCTTACAAAACATAATAAATGAAATGATCAAAAATAAAAACAATTACACCTAATGTAATAGCCCTATAAAAATAAAAACACCCCCTAGCCTACAATAAACTACCAATAGCCCTTAAAAGGGCCTTTTGTAGGGCATTGCCCTATGTTAAACAGCTCTTTTACCTGTAAAAAAAATACAAAGTCCCCCCAACAGTAAAACGCACCACCCAACCAACCCCCCAAAATAAAAAAACCCTTAAAGGGCATTCAGCTCTTTTTCATTGCCCTTAAAAGGGCATTTAGCTCTTTTTCAAATTGCCCAAACCCTGAAAAGCCCTGAAAAAAAACCACCCCAAAAAATAAAAAAAATACCTAACACTAACCCCAGAATATCTACTCAAGGTTCCTGAAGTCCGGACATTCATCTCCATCCAGACGGCGAGAAGTCTTCACCCAGGCAGTGACATCTTCATTCATCGCGGGGGCGTCTTCTATTTTCATCCCGGCAGAGTGGAGCGGCGATGACATCCAGCGAGGAGTGTCCTCTTCATAAGGTCCCCGCCATACACTGAAGTGGCGGATTAGGGGTTAAAACATTTTTTGGTGTCGGCGATGTCGGGGCAGCAGATTAGGGGTGTTTAGACTTGGGGTTTATGTTAGGGTGTTAGTTTTAAACGTAACTTTTTTCCCCATAGACATCAATGGGGGGGATTTTTCATTCCTCACTTCAGGTGTTTTTTCTAACACTCTCTTTATATTGATGTCTATGGGGGAAAGCGTGCACAAGCATGTCAAAGCAGTCCTTGGATTTTGTGCGGTATGGAGCTTAACGCTACCATATCGCACGCACAAGGAAACTTTTCAGTAACTCGTAAAGGCAGCGCTATAGAGAGTGAAATAACGCAACTTTTTTGGCATTAGTTTCGCACCCTGTTTGGCGCAAAACTCGTTATCTAGGTGAATGTGTTTTACTGTGTATGTACTGTAAATATTTGACACTACAATGTTCTTCACATAGGGGAAAATGTATGTATTTTTAAATAGATATTCCCATTTACACCTGTATATACTGATACCTAAATATATAAAGCTATATATATATATATATATATATATATATATAATAGATATTTAAAAATAAATAGAATATTTTCTTTTATGTGAGGAGCATTGGAATGTAAAATTTTCACAGCTACCTTCGGGTTAGCATAGTTGGTCTAATGGCCTAAAGTGTGACGGGTTATTTTGCTTTAAGTAACACACAAAGAGCAGTGATTTGACTTCTCTTGACCGCCAGGAGCAAACACAAAGCAAAGTTTAAGACTCATAGTTGACAGTAGAAATATACATCACTACTGTATGGCAGTGTAACAACCGTATTGGCTGCTAGTAACAGATCAGTAAGTTTGCACTGTAACTTATTCCCAGGCTATACATCATGAACTGTGTCTCAGGAAACTTTTAAGTGTCCATTTTTTTTAATAGATTTTACTGGACAACCTGACAGTGAACTTTCCAGATAAAACTCTATTTGCCAGTGATTAATTGGTTTTTTTTTATAGATGATTAAATTTTACCATGTTGGATGTTAATCACATTGTACACAATTTAACCCTTGAGAAACACTTTAGAACGACTGCTCATGAAATATGTAAAGATGACACACAAGATAAGGGAGGTGTTACTATTAAAATCCAATATGGTGCTGATTTTGGCACTACCTGTGATTCCTTCCCACTGTTTGAATTAGAACTTGAGTCATATTGTGATGCTACATCTAGGATTTCCCACACAGGTTTGGTCTTTTATCCCACAAAATCTCATTGTTTATTTTTGTATAGTTTCATAAAAAAGTTGAAGAACATCTTATAACTTTATTAGAATAAGTATATGTTAATAAATTTTATTTATGTAGCAAAAGACCAAGCAGGACTACAAGGCACTTGCATTAAATCAAGATTAGAGCTTTATTTTTTGAACATTAAAATCCACAAAAACGAGCCTGACAGCTCCTAAGACAAAGTGTCTTACGCGTTTCGGCTTAGGGAATAGCCTTACTCATAGACATGTCTGTGACCCGGAGCTACTGGCTTAAATAGCAAGTGCTCAGGGTCACAGGTTAAAAGCAGCTGTCAGTTTTAAATGGTGAGTATCACAATAATGGGCATTGATAGATTGAATTTTTTGACTCCCCTATTAGACAAGTTGATTTGATTAGTTACACTAGATCAATTGTTACCAATGTATACAAAATGAACTAATACATATAAATTCACAAAGTAAACATAGACTGAATCTATTACCACATTAAGTTTCACCTAAGAGATGAACTGTATAGGCAACCGTAGTTTCTTTCTAGCCAGGGAGAAATACACTCATAGTGTCATCTTGTAGGTATAAGCTGTAAAAGACATATACAATGAATTAACACTTTCTAACAATCAGAGACAGTCAGGGCATAAGGAGCATATTAACTGTTAACATGTAACTGGTTATCCTGGCTAGAGCTAACTATTGGGGATGATTGCTATCTTAAGCTTCAATTGGTACCCTAAAACTTTGTTAGCACTTATTATTAATAACCTTAACTAGGCATTGCAGGACTCAGTAAACTCAATTTGAACTGTTTAAACACAGGATTTGGACTGACTAAACTATGCATTGTACAGTGCAGCTCTATAGATAAGAAGACAAATATATACAAAGAAATAAGTGATAAAGATTGACAATATTAGCCGTTGCTGATATTATATCTTCCCAAATGGCTAGTATACTTTGTTGTATGTAGTAAACTATGCTACCACTCTTGTGTATTCGAAATAGATCCATAAGTAAACTTTGTTTACAAGATACTAATCAATAGAGCTATGTGCTTGGTATGCATGAAATTTTGTGACACATACTAAATTGTTACAGCCTTTATCTGATTCTTTTCCAAAAGTTAATAATGTCTCCCTCAATATTGAAACCAAGGGGTTTTCTAGTTTTTAACTGGAATATCCAGAATGCTTCTTGGTACATCAATTTACTTGTGGTGTCCCCTCCTCTTTCTGGGCTCCTGATCTGTTCAATGACCTGCCAGACAAAGCTTTTGACATTTTTGTCATGCACACTGATGAAATGCCTAGCAAGGTCTGATACTTCAGCACCATTCTCAACATTGTTGAGGTGCTCTCTTATACGCGACCGTACTTCCCTAGTAGAGCACCCTACATACTGTTTTTTACATGATGTGCACTCCACAAGATAAACAACGTTGGACGAGCGACAGTTGGTGCAACTCAGGAGGTCATACATTCTCTGAGTTACTTTCGACTGGAAACTTTTCGTAACTCTGGTGTGACCACATGCAATACACTTAGAGAAATGGCATTTATAGTGCCCCTTGACACTGAGCCAACTGCTTGCTACTGTGGTTCGTTTTTTTAGCATGCTGGGAGATAGTATGTTGGAAAGTGTGCAACCCCTTCTGGCTGAAAATTTGCAGCCCTTGCTGACATAGTCTTTGAGACTACCCTCTGCTGACAGGATAGGCAGATGTTTGTTTATTATGTTGCAAATCTGGTCAAATTGTGAGCTGTATGTCGTCACAAAAAGGGGTGCTGACCGATCGAAAGTTCTCGGTCGCGTCCCATTAGTGTTACTGGCCAACATACTGCACCTGTTCATCCTAGTGACCTCAAGGAATGCTCTGTTGACGGTTTTAGTTGCATATCCTCTTGCTAGAAGTTGAGATTTGAGGATCTCACTTTCTTGCAGAAAATTTGCCTCTTCGGTGCAATTACGTTTAATTCGTATGAATTGCCCTTTGGCTAATCCAAAACCTGTGTGCTTGGGATGATTGCTACGTGCATGTAGCAATGCATTAGACATAATGGGCTTTCTATACAAACTGGTGACTACCTTTCCAGAGTTGGGTTCACCCTGAAGGATGAGATCCAAATAAGGAATCTGTATGGTATCATGCTGGAAAGTGAATTGTAAGTTTAAATCATTTAGATTAATATATTGGATAAAGTCTGTCAGATGTTGTTCATTACCAGTCCAGACAATCAGTAAATCATCAATATAACGTTTATACGTTTTAATATAGCCTTTGAAGGGGTTACTCTCTGCATAGACGTGGGATATTTCCCACCATGCCATGAAGATGTTAGCATAGGCAGGGGCGAATTTGGCCCCCATGGCGGTCCCACGTCTCTGCAGAAAGTACTCACCCCCAAACCTAAAAAAGTTGTGGCTCAGAAGAAAATCTAATACCCTCATGATATAGTCTATTAGTAAAGGGTCATAGTTGCTATGTTGTTTTAGAAAAAATAAATTTTATTTGACAAAACTTGAGAGAGAAGTTTTTCAGTCTTTGAAAACCAAGGAACATTTGGGTATTCAGCAAGCCTATAAAGGCTGTAGTGTAGTTGTGATAAATACAATATATATCACAATGCTCTTAGTTGAGTGAATCTTATACCAAGCTTTCCTCTGACCCTACTTAAGTATTTCAGAGAGATGTTGAAGATTTTCTTGATGATGACTTATATTTAGATTGACACTTAACTACCTTATGTTCCTATATTTTTGTTTTTACTTCCCAAGGTACATAAATCCTTAGTTAACGTTACAGCAAGGCCTATAGAGTCTGGCATAAGTTCCCACTTTCAAAACCTTTTTTTAATTGGATTGATATCCTTCTCAAACCATTGGTGGAACTGCTACCATCCTTTCTCAAAGATAGTAAACATCTACTGTCCCTTATAGAAGAGGTTTAATGGAATGCTAATATGTCTTGGATTACAGTTGATGTAGTTATACACAGCCATTCCTCACCACTTAGGCTTATGAGCAGTTAGTTTTGTTTAGAGAAATTCACCAATTATTCTGTTGAATTGAATGGGTTCAAAATACATGTCTTAGAATTCCTACTTACACGTAATTATTTTGAATTTGACGGTTCATTTTATCTCCAAAGATGTGGGGCAGCCATGGGAGCAAAGTTTGACCCTTCTTTTGCCATCCTGTTTATGGGTTTTTGGGGGCTCCAACGTCTTTGGAGAATTAAATCAGTTTAGGGAACACATAGTCATGTACAAAAGATATATTGATGACCTAATCTTTATGGCATTACTTAGTTGATTATTTAAATGTGATTAACTGTGGTTTACAATTCACACACAGTTTTGATGTTTATTCAGTTCCCTATTTAGATTTGATGTTATGTGGTGATGTTGATTATAAAGTGGTTCATACATATCTCTATAGGAAACCCATTGCTTCTAACTCCCTTTTACATGCAAACCGTTTACATCCCAGGCATTGTAGATTTGGGGTGGCTAAAGGACAATTTATGTGGGTTAAATGTAACTGCTTACGTGAAGATTTAAAAGCACATCTATTACAGAAATGTGTTAATTGATAAGGTTAAAACGAGATCCAATTCTTATGATAAGACAGTGTTTGTCTCTAATTTTAGCACATAATATGATAAGGTGTGTAATATTGTCAGGAAAACACCCATTTTTAGAATTGTATGAAGTAATCCGGAAGGGTGTTATTTTGTCAGTAAACGTAACAAAACATTAGGCAACATTCAAGCTCTGAGTATGACTTGGAATAAAAAGAAATCAATACAATCTAGCTGGTTATCTTTTAAGGGTCATTATAAATGTGTTGGCCGTTCATGCAAAGCAAAGCGACCATACAATGTTCTGTTCAATATTCCTGTGTAGTGTGACTCAGAAAGAATACTATTTAGATTATTGTACCAATTGCAGAACAAGGTTTGTTGTCTATCTAGTCTGGTCCAGACTTTGTAATTGTCAATCTGTGGGACGTACCATTCGGGAGGCTTGTGAATGATTACACAAGCACCTAAATGATATAGATAAGACAATCCATTGCTCTGCATTGGCATCTTATTTTATTACAGAACATCAAGGGTATACACTACACTTTAAATTGTGTGGCATTGAACATGTAAAGAGGTTACCAAGAGGATGGGAGACTCTTTGCTTGCTAAAAGAGAAGCTTTCTGGATTTTTTACTTATGTACACGGGTTCTACTAGGCTTTAATATTTAATCTGATATTAATATTTTCTGGCAGAGAAGTATCCTTCTACATCTCCCCTTTTCTTTCTTTTTTTTTTTTTTCTCCTAACGGCTTTAATATTCTATGAAGGGAAATTGTAATTTTATGCCTCTAGGATTATGTAGTACTTTTACTGTTAAATAATTTGTTATGGCTTTAAACTATGTATTTTTATGTTGTTACATTTATATCTGTAGCAGAGACTATCATCTTTCCTTTATAACTTAAAGGGACAGTGAAGTCCCAAAAAAACTTTCATGATTCAAATAGGGCATGCAATTTTAAACAACTTTCCAATTTACTTTTATCACCATTTTTGCTTTGTTCTCTTGGTATTCTTAGTTAAGCTAAACCTAGGAGGTTCATATGCTAATTTCTTAGACCTCGAAGGCCACCTGAATGCATTTTTGACCACTAGAGGGTGTTAGTTCATGTGTTTCATATAGATAACATTGAGCTCATGCACGTGAATTTACCAAGGAGCGAGCACTGATTGGCTAAAAAAGTCTGTCAAAAGAACTGAAATAAGGGGGTAGTCTGCAGATGTTTAGATACAAGGTCATTACAGAGGTAAAATGTTTATTATTATTACTGTGTTGGTTATGCAAAACTGGGGAATGGGTAATTAAGGTATTATCTATCTTTTAAAACAACAAAAATTCTAGTGTTGACTCTCCCTTTAAGCCTGAGAATGTTACTTTTTCCTTTAAAGGATGGCAAATCTTCACCTATGTAGTTCTGTACCTTCCTATTAGACTGTACGTGTGTAAATAAATTTTAGGGTAGAGGATAGGAGACACAGATCTATGATTAAGGTGGTGTTTAGCCAAAACGTGTAAGCCTGTGTCTCTTACTCGTGTTTTTATCATGTTACTATGTTTGCACTTTTGATACATTCATATTAAACTACACCGTTTTCTACATCTATGCCCCCAGTTTCTTGGATGATTAAATTAAATTGACAGGCTTTATTAAATATATTGTCGTAACTGTATTTATCCAACAAACATTTAGATATAAAAACTTAGCTAATATAAACATTTTCTTAAAACAATACATACAGTAGTGACAAACATAATACCAGGGAGCTGCCATGCTAAGCATCCTAATAGTATGACCGGGGCTCTGTAAAGAAGAGGAGGTTAGCACGGCTCTCCAGTAAAATGGCTAACTCCATGGGCAGGGCTATGGTTATAACCTGAGTAAGGACTAGGATTATGACAAGGGTTATAGCTAGGTTTAGTGTTCCAACTAATGCTATGGGTAAATTAGAAACATATTAAGCGCTAGGATTAGGACAAGGGTTATGGCTAGGTATAGAGTCCAGCTAATGCTATGGGTAAATTAAAACCAGATTAAGGGCTCGGATTAGGACAAGGGTTATGGCTAGGTTTAGTGTTCCAGCTAATATTATGGGTAAGGCTAGGGTTAGAACGAGAATAAGGGCTATGATTAGAACAAGAGTTATGGCTAGGTTTGTGTTCCAGCGTATGCTATGGGTACATTAGAACCAGATTAAGCGCTAGGATTAGGACAAGGGTAATGGCTAGGTTCAGTGTTCCAGCTAATGCTATTTGTAAAAGGATTAGAACCAGAGTAAAGATTAGGACAAGTATTTTTTGGCTATCTTTAGTGTTCCAGCTAATGTTATGGGTTACACTAGTGTAAGAACCAGAGTAAGGGTAGGATTAGGACAAGGGTTATGGCTAGTTTAGTGTTCCAGCTAATGCTATTGGTAAGGCTAGAGTTAGAACCAGAGTAAGAGCTAGGATTAAGACAAGGGTTATGGCTAGGTTCAGTGTTCCAGCTAATGCTATTTGTAAAAGGATTAGAACCAGAGTAAAGACTAGGATTAGGACAAGGGTTATGGCTAGGTTTAGTTTTCCTGCTAATGCTATGGGTGAGACTAGGATTAGAACCAGAGTTCTAGGACAAGAATTTTTTGGCTAGGTTTAGCGTTCCAGCTAATGTTATGGGTTACACTAGTGTTAGAACCAGAGTAAGGGTAGGATTAGGACACAGGTTATGGCTAGGTTTAGTGTTCCAGCTAATGCTATGGGTGAGACTAGGATTAGAACCAGAGTAAGGGGTGTTAAGTGAACTTAGCACTGTTATAGACAAACCTTTACTCTTAATTTTTCAAGACTCATTATCCTCAGGCATGGCACCCCAGGATTGGCGTAAAGCTGATGTGGTGCCACTCTTCAAAAAGGGAAGCAGGGATGATCCAGGAAGCTATAGACCAGTTAGTCTGACATCAATAGTGGGGAAGATATTTGAAGGGATTATAAGGGATTATATTGATGAGCATATTTGTGTAAACAAGATTATGAGTTCTAATCAGCATGGCTTTAGGAGAAATAGATCATGTCAAACTAATCTAATTAGATTCTACGAAAAAGTAAGTAAAAATATAGATAAAGGGGAATCAGTTGATGTGATATACTTAGATTTTGCAAAGGCATTTGATACAGTGCCACATGAGAGATTAATGCACAAAATTAAGGGACTGGGAATAGCTGAAAATGTTAGTTTATGGATAAATAACTGGATAAAAGATAGGGAGCAACGAGTAGTAGTAAATGGATCATACTCAGATTGGACAAAGGTAATCAGTGGCGTCCCCCAGGGATCAGTACTGGGCCCTGTTCTTTTTAATATTTTTATAAATGACTTGGAGCAAGGATTAAATAGCGACATCTCTATTTTTGCAGATGATGCTAAGTTAAGTAAGGTCATTAGGTCAGAGCAGGACAAACTCTATTTACAAAGGGATTTGCTAAAATTAGAACTATGGGCAAGTGAATGGAAAATGAGATTTAATACGGAAAAATGTAAGGTTCTACATTTTGGAAGTAAAAATAAGCAGGCTACGTATTTTTTAAATGGGACAAGACTTAGCCAAACACAGGAGGAAAGGGATTTGGGAGTAGTAATAGATAACAAGCTAAAGATGAGTGCACAATGCAGGGCAGCGGCTTCAAAGGCTAATAAGATACTAGCATGTATTAAAAGAGACTTTCCAAGGGAGGAAAGCATAATTCTGTCATTATATAAAGCCCTGGTAAGACCTCACCTTGAGTTTGGAGTGCAGTTCTGGGGACCGATTGCTAAAAAAGATATTGCAGAACTAGAAAAAGTTCAGAGAATGGCCACAAAGCTAATAAGGGGATTGGAGAAATTAACCTATGAGGAGAGGCTAGCCAAACTGGGTCTGTTCTCTTTAGAAAAAAAGGCGCTTGAGAGGTGACATGATTACTTTATATAAATATATTCAAGGCCCATATACAGAGATGGCAGAAGCTCTTTTTATTCCAAGAAAATTGTTTCTGACAAGAGGTCATAATTTAAGGTTGGAGGAAAGGAGATTTAATCTCCTGCAACGGAAACGTTTTTTCACTGTAAGAGCAATAAAATTGTGGAACTCATTACCAAAGGAGGTAGTGAATGCCAATACCATAGATACATTTAAAAATAGTCTGGATAAATTTCTGTATATAATCAAAATTCATGGATATGATTGCTAGTATTAAATGGGTCACATTTTAATGGGGTTATTTAAGCTTAACTGGAGCTTTTTGTAAGTATTTTAGATTTGTATAGGTTGAACTCGATGGACTTCAGTCTTTTTTCAACCTTATCTACTATGTTACTATGTTACTATGTATGTTATTAGGAGAAGGGTTATGGCTAGGTTGAGTGTACCATCTAATTTATAGATAAAAGGGTTAGAACCATAGTAAGGACTAGAATTAGGGCAAGGGTAGGCCTATGATTATGACTAAGGTTAAGGTTGTGGTTTGGATTAGGTTTGTGCCGTAACCCAGAATCCTTTGTTAAAGTTTGAAACACTGTTAGTTCAGATGAATTAACAGCCAAAAAATATGATAAAAAGTATGCATTAAGACAGTTAGGAAATCCATGCTGGTGCACAGCTCACACTATTTAATTAACAATCATTAGTTGATAGGGAAAGCTCACATAGCTGATAAGCACATACCCCATAGGGATAAAGCTTTACAAAAATTTAAAGAAAAATTGCTTTATTTAACAATGAATATACATTAAAAAAAGATTAAAGGGACACTGAACCCAAATGTTTTATTTCATGATTCAGATAGAGCATGCCATTTTAAGCAACTTTCTAATTTATCCTATTATCAATTTTTCTTCTTTCTCTTGCTATCTTTATTTGAAAAAGAAGGCATCTAAGCTTTTTATTAGTTCAGACCTCTGGACAGCACTTTTTTATTGGTGGATGAATTTATCCACCAATCAGCAAGAACAACCCAGGTTGCATTTCAAATAAAGATACTAAGAGAATGAAGAACATTTGATAATAGGAGTAAATTAATTAGAAAGTTGCTTAAAATTTCATGCTCTATCTGAATCACAATAGAAACAATTTGGGTTCAGTGTCCCTTTAAGAGCTATTTTAAACTTTTATTGGGTAGGAAATGTATGATGGTAAAATACTCATACTGATGAATTAATACAAATTAGCTGATAGTGCACAGCTCATAGGCAAAACACAGAAGGGACAAATCTTTAAAGGGACAGTACACTGTAAAATTGTTTTTATATTAATGTATTTTCAATGACTTGTTATACCAGCGGCAGAGTATAGAATGTATGAGAAATTGCATTTTCAGGTTTATTTGTGTATACAAAGTAACTGGTTTTGTGCTTTTAAACCTCAGCCTATTACAATGGGTTGAGCTTCAGGTAATATTATATCTCATTATGTTATCACTTTGTGTACACACACTTGCTTCTTTATTTTATATTTATCTGTAAACTAAAGCTCAATGCATAGAGAGAACATTGGAAAAGTATTACCTTTACTGCTGGAACTGTTTATAGTTGTTTGTCCCTCATTGTATCTATGCTTACATTTTAATCCACACAAATTATACCTCATTTTTTCCAGCAGGAAAATACATTTTAGAAAATATTTTTTGTTTGCAGTAATATCATAATACAGTAAAATGCGACTATGTGAAACAGACAAAGTAGACAATAAAATACATATCTTAGTCATTTTCTATGGCGTACATAGTAAATAGCAGCACAGAAGTCATTACTAAATATTTTATACCATACACATATTAGATACGTTTACTGCCAGGTTTTTATTATTACCATGACGATTACTTGATAGCTATAAAGATATGAAACACTGTATTTAAATTGTGGGACCTCAGTCTTTTAAATGTGTGGGTCTTATGATATATAATATTTCTATGGTGAGAAAAAAATAAAGGCCTCAAAAATTGCCAGAATCCCCTAAACAGACAGAGGACCACACATTTGAAAGAGTATGAGCTCTGCTTTCAAATATGGGGTCTTACATTTGTATATGTATTATGGGGCAACATAGGGCATACCATACCCACTTGATGTTTTTCCAAAAGCCTACGGATCTGTCAGGTAATCAATGATGCCGTGGTCAATAGCTGATAGCCACCTATGCATGTGACCCTTTCTTTGTAAGAGGAGCCTTTCCTTTTTCAAACAGGAGTTGCTTATCAAATTCTAGTGCCTATTTTGGGGTGCTAGGGCCCATTTATAACCCAAACACCATAAAAGGCACCTAGAGACATTAGGTATGAGACCCCTCATTTGAAAATAGCTATAAAAAAAAGAGTACAGTGCCCCTTAGACCTGAAAGTAAATTCTGAAACTCAGTGTTTGTTTAAAAACTGTAAGGTTGTCCTCAGTAAAGGGAGACTTTATATGGCTTTACAAACGCAGCCATCTCCTTTTTTTTTTTTTGCTTTTCATTATAATATATTCTGTTTTAGTTTTTTTTTTTCATAGCATCACATCATTTTATACTTGCTTTATACTACTAAATGTTTTTACATTTTTTTAAAGAAAATAAATACACAAATGTTGTATAATTATAGCACTTGTGAGTGTATAGAACAAACAATATTAGGTCTATTCATCCATTCTGCTTCAAGGCCAGATGAGATGGCTACCTAATTATTTTAGAGGAAACTGCCCACTCCTGTTTCTGGGGTCTTGCTGAGAACTGGAAGAAGAAAATGGTTAGCAAGTGGAAAGATCCTCCCATATGAGTTGCTGATTTTCAGCGTTCAGCAGGTACATGCCTTAGAAACTGAAACCCCCACTTGAGTAAATTCTTTGATGAATATCACATGACATGGAGCACACATGGGTTAGATTTACCAAACAGCGGATGCTGCTATCTACCCCCGTACTTTCAGGCTCGCTGGAAATGGAAGCAGCGGTCACCTCTGAGGCGGCGGACAGCAATCAGCCTGATCGGATACGATCGGGTTGATTGACACCCCCTGCTAGCGGATGTGCAGGAGGCGGAATTGCACAAGCATTTCACTAGAAATGCTTGTGCTATGATAAATGCAGACAGTGTATGCTGTTGGCATTTATTGGTATCAGGCGGACATGATCTGCTACAGCTACAGCGGATCATGTCTGCCCGCACATTGGTAAATCTACCCCATAAAGTGCAATTATGCATTGTGAATAGAATAATATTATAGCACACAGAGAAAGTCCAGCACTCACTTACAAGCTCTCAGCTAAGATTAAAAGCAAAAATGGAAGAGTTAGTTACCGCATCTGGCCAAATGGGACAAGCCCAGGTACCACGTCAAAGTCCCTTCCAAAACCAGGGAGCTCTCAATCCAACAAACTGGGAACAAGTGAAGGGTGCACAGGCTTATGTAATCACCCTAGACATATACGAAACATGGAAGGGGACTACACTCTGAGACTGGACTGGGTACACATCCCATTACCTGATTTTATGTTTTATTTTTTTTTATCTATTTGTGCAGGAACCAGAAGGGGGCTGTGGGGCTATGGTCTCTACAGGAATACAAAGGAGTATATTTTCCTTTGAAGTGGTTGCTAGGAGACATCTAAAATAGTTTCAATCCGTTTATTTTCCATGCTCAGTAGAGGACTGCAAACATAATGTGACAGTAAAATGTACATAATATGACAGCTCCCTTATCTCACTAAAGTCAGTGGCTACACTGAGAATTTCTAAGTGCTCATTTTGCAAAAAAAACAAGTACCTTGTTTGCTGTTGTTTTTTTTTTTTAAACAACCCAATCTGTTTCTTTTTATCTTTAAGATTTTTTAGATTTTTTTTTTACTGCTGGAGCACTGTTTCATATCCCTTCAAGTATCTCTCAGGAGCCACAGAGAACTGCTCATCCCAAGCGAAAACTTCCAATGAGCCAACCAGCAGTGCTAGTTGCCCAGCTTGGTCATGTGACTACCGCTGCTGATTTGGTCACCAGCCGTTTACGTTCAGGACCTGCAGAGCTCTGCAGCTCTGGAGTGGGGAATAAACAGTGATCACCTGGCGTGTATAAACATGGGCGCCCCTACGTGTAAATCAAAGTTACATTTATATACTCAAAAAACCTTATTTTAGAAAAACACACAGTCACACATACTATTTTTTATAACCTTGTTTACTACTACTAGCGCTGCGGAATCTGTTGGCGCTCTACAAATAATCGATAATAATAATAATAATAATACTACAAAAATACACATTTTGACACATTTTCTTGTAGAGTTTTCTCCTGTCCTGATGTATACCTAAAATCTGCTGTGTCTGTTGAATAAAACAATATATAATAAGTGCAGAGATTCTTACTGAAAAAGGGTCTACAGTGGGGCTTGCTTTTGAGCAACATCTAAAAACTGCAACATAGCTTAGCACAGGGGTGGAAATAGTTTAGAAGTGAAAGGGTTAAATTACCTTATAATAATTATAAGGATTTTAGATATAAATTTCTGGTGTTTGTTTTCACCTGAGTGGTGCAGAGAACCACTTAGAAAATGTTGGCCGCCAGATGCGTCCTCGTGCTGAAGTTTGTTGATGCCCTGATCTATAGCAATTTTTCCTGATATCTATATATATATGAGATCACAATGTTTGTAATATCCGAGAGTCTTTACTTTTATTTGGCTCTATAAAAAATATTAGTTAATAATCTTTTACAACAGTAGGTATTTAGAATTATTTAAACGCTGAAAACTGATTCATAATGGATAACTAAACATCTACAGAATCCAATAAAATAAGCAGACTCTGTGTTTAAAACAATTAAATAAATATATAATTCTGCAATTGTTAAGCGTGTAGTGTATATTATCATTCATATATTTTTTTTATCACTTTCAGAGTTGGTGACTGAACGCCCAAAAATAAAGATGAAAGTTGGATACAGCTTACAGGCAATGGTATTTTTGTCATTTTTAGCGGTGACAATATTTTTCTCCAGCCATGCACAAAGTCAAGGTAACTGTTGGATTAATTTATTATTTTTTCATATCTTTATACCTAATAAAAAGTATCTGGTGTGCAGATGTAAATACAGTGTTTGTTTACACATTATATAATATTACAGATCTGTCACTGTTAAACTTACTGTGTAAACTGCAAACATGTCTGTTCCTAATATGTGCCATAGTTTACTGTTTTAATGTTTGATCTTTAACAGTTTATGACGTTATTAATAATGGTGAAAAAGTCCAATGTGTAAATCCTAGACTTTCCTATCTATTTGGATAAATATTATATCAATAAGAACAATTTTATTGTAACAGTATAGATTATCCATACAGTCTTATATCTTATCATTTTTATATAATTTATCAAAGAAAATATTTATGTCATATAATCCTTTCAATGTACCAAAGGGCTTGGTTGCCTCGGCCAGTCAGAAGCTTTATAAAATTCTTATTTCTTTACAGCGTTTGTGTATTTCCAGACAAGTTCTGGTTCGTTCTCTAAGAAAAGTAAATCAGATTGTATTCCACTTAAACATTTTGCACAAATATTAAGGTATTTTATTGTATGGTTGATTTTTGTCGTAGTTTTTAATCATCTGGCTAAATAAATTTTCAATAGCAAAACCACCAAATCCAATGAATAAATTACAATTAATAGAATTTAACAGTAATAAAATAAATTATATTTAGTTGGTGTAATAATATAAGAAAAATTTGAAGGTTGTTTTAGCCATAATACAGCAAAACTAAGCTGTAAATCAAAATATCCCAACATCTGTAAAATCCACAGTCTGTAAATCATAAATGTGAATATAATTTAAATATCACACGAATGTATATAGTTTCTAAATACAGAATTGTTTACATCCCTAAAATATAAATAAATAAAGATGGATTGATAGATAGATAGATAGATAGATAGATAGATATGCTAGATATTAAACTGTAAATTGCTTTACAGGCTTATATCTAAAACATTAAGGGCCAGATTACAAGTGGAGGGCTATTTAACGTGGCTACTTGAGTGTTAACTGCGCTAGCAGTCAGCTTTTTGCGCACGTCAGGTTGTGCTTGTATTACAAGTTGAAAATAAAAAATTATAGCTTGAGTAGTAACTCAATGCACATTAGAAGCTGAACTTACAATAATGTGCGTAAAATATCCTATTCCCCCAAAGAAGTCAATGGAGCAAAAAAGTGAGAAAAAAAACACCCCAGAGGAAAAAAAGCACCCTGGGTAGAGCTAGCCCCCAATCAGCAGGCACTACCCAGATGCCTAACCATAAATGGGATGGCTCCTAAGCTTACATTCCTGCTTTTTTCAAATAAAGATACCAAGAGAACAAAGAAAAATTGATAATAGGAGTACATTAGAAAGTTGATTAATATTGCATGCTCTATCTGAATTATGAAAGAAAGAAAAAATTGGGTTTCATATTCCTTTAACTTGGTGACTATGTAGTCTTTGAATGGCCTTATATGATACTTATTGCATATAACTATAAAACAAATTATGAAAGAGATCTCAAGAATATTAAACAAATAATTAATAAATTAATTATAAGAATTTCAGGTGTTAATCTTTCTAAAATGAAATAATTTTCCCAGGACACATTCCTTAAAGTGGCACTGAACCCACATTTTTCTTTCATGATTCAGATAGAGCATGCAATTCTAAGTAACTTTCTAATTTACTCCTATTATCAATTTTTCTTTATTCTCTTGATAGCTTTATTTGAAAAGCAAGAATGTAAGTTTAGAAGCCGGCCCATTTTTGGTTCACAACCTGGGTTGTTTTGCTGATTGGTGGATAAATGCATCCACCATTAAACAAGTGATGTCCAGGGTCTGAACCAACAATTGATGTCCAGGGTCTGAACCAAAAATTCATTGGCTCCTTAGCTTAGATGCCTTCTTTTTCAAATAAAGATAGCAAGAGAACGAAGAAAAAATTATAATAGGCGTAAATTATAAAGTTTCTTAAAATTGCATGCTCTGTCTGAACCATGAAAGAAAAAAAAATTGGGTTTAGTATCCCTTTAAATAACAGAAGTTTGATTTGTCATACCTAGTGTACAGTAAGGTTTGAGTTAATACTATGGAACTCAAGTCTTGAGTTCTACTAGAAAGGAAAAAAATAATTATCCTAAATATACTCATACTTTATTTTTCTGTTCATAGACCCTAAAAGTACTTGTTTAGAGAGTATAGTTGATACATTCAGTATCATTTTACACACTATATTTCCACCTCTATATATGAAACCTTGAAGAGAATTAAATAAGACAAGTTTACACATGTTAGAATCCCATTTTTATGAAGTAGCCCAGCCAAGGAATGTCTCAAAAAATCTATTTATTGCTTTGTTAAGACCAAAAGATCTGCAAACTAGGTAAAATGAATATTATTTTTGGGTGAGGCTTTCATTTCTTTTGGCATAGAAACAAGGCTACTTCATGCACAAAAAGAGTTCTGAATTTATTAAGTTTTAGTGATTTTTTTTAATTTTAACAGTAGAAATGTTCCGATAACTTGTTTGAAATTGAAGGAGCCTTTGGCAAAATTTGGTAATTCAAGTACCTAATTAGCAATGCAAATATATATAGCTAAATGATTAAATGCATATTGTTTGTGGTTAATTAGTTATGCTTAACAGTAAATAATTATTCAATTGCTATGTTATGGCTTCTTTAAACTGATTAAACAGCTTGTTAACTCATAGAGAAGGTTAATGTTAATGTTGATCAAATTTGCTTTCCTTCCGTTTGTACATCTATCTATCTACAGATATATATATATATATATATATATATATATATATATATATATATATATATATATATATATATAAAACAAAATTTTTATTGTTTGGCTGAATGTTTTCCAAAAGGTAATTGAAAAGCCAACTGGACACTCACTTTTCAATCTGGGACATGACCAATTTTCTGAATAATAAGCAAATTAATCAAAATAGCATATATGGTAAAACATCTTTGCTTTGAAGTAATGGATAGTTATCTTATTTAACACAACAGCACATTTTAAAATACTTATGTAAATCTTACAATCTTTGTTAATTTAAATGTAAAAATGTTTTTTTTTCCACAGCTTTATTGAATGTTTTATTTTTCCATTCAAATTGTCCATTGACACTTTTTCCAGTGTAAAATGTTTATTTCTCTATTTTTTAAAAATAATTTGATTTAGAAAAGAAAGTTTTTTTTCCAGCTTTTATTTTTATTTTAATCAAAAGAAATTAGGTTTCATTCCGCAGACATTAAGTGCTCACAGACATAGCGATACAAAAGAACAGGTTGGTAAATTCATCTGAGAACATATTTATTGCCTGATATGTGTAGATTTGTGTCGTAGTTGTTTGTTGTACATGTGCCAATGTGCGGTTTACATAACTAGATGCAATAAAATACATTTTTAAAGAGTGGCTATAAATTCAAATAATGGGTGAAACATTTTATGAAAAAATTAAAAAGAATCACATTTAATATTATTGTATTAAAAAAGATAAAATATATTTATAAACTGCAAAATTTCACATTTAAATCATTTTTGACGGAATTATGTTAAAATTTTAGACTTTTTAATAAAGCTAATATTTATACATAAACAACCATCTAGCTATGTTATGCAGTTGGCACATCTTTATTCTTTGAGGACATATAACTGTTTATGTAAAATGGTCTTCCTACAAGTGGATGGTTGAATAAATGTATTTGGATATGGGTTGTCTTTTTGGTGGTGGTTTTGTTTGTATTTTTATGTGAATTATCTAATTTTTTTACATTTACATTTTCTTAATATTTGCATATTGTTTTTAATATATAATATATAAGTCATTTTTTTTTTAACCTTGCAAATAAAGAATGGAAAGTATGTAGCTTCATTAACAAGCTATATCAATGCTATACCTCAGGGTTATCAAGAACTGATTGATTATTTCCTCAAGCAATCAGTATCACCTAAAGTAAAAACTTAAAGTTATATACAATTACTACTGCTGATCTGAAGTTCTTAGTAATAGTGTTGCTAATATAAAGATTACATTCTATACATTCCTGTTTAAACTTGCCTATAGTTTCATGAAGCCAGTGTGAGTTGTAACCTTTGCAAAAGTTTGTAAATGCTACAAGTAATCATTAATCTATGTCCAAAAATAACAACGATAATGATATATATCAATTGTTGTTATTATCAGACTTGTAATCTATGTTTTAATTTTAAATTAAATAAAATAAAAAATTCTTATTTAGAATAACCAAAAACCTAAAAGAATAATATTTATGTACTTTTTAAGAACTTCTTTCAATTACTTTTTTTCTATGTTAAATTTAGAAATTTAAATTATAACATCCAATAATATATAATAAATATAACTTACTCCGCCATTACAACTCATAATGAAGAACCATGGGAATGGCCCCTGTGAAGTCATAAAAATATGCATATGTTTATTTCTATTTTTTATATGTAATTATTAAAACAAAAAAAAAAGAAAATAAACAAAATAAGTAAAATAAATAAAAAAAACGTATATACATAATTTCTGTGTTATTTTGTTAATTATATGTTGCTGAAGCAATACTTTGCATTATTTGTATTTGTTTATTCCTTCTTGTATCTTAGTTTTATCATAATGCATATACATAATTTTGCCCTTTTCATCTTGAAATTTATTATAGTACATTTGTATAGCACATACATGCATAATTTGCCTACGTTGCTCAGATCTAAAATATTATTGGTAACCTTATATTTCCTTCTAATTTATTTTTGAGAAATAAGACCATCTTGCACATTTTTATGACTGCACAGAATTCATTCCCTGTTATGTAGATTTCACCGGCATGAATCTAAAAAATAGTATCACCTACGGAATAATAATTATTGAGTATTTTATGTAAATAATATTAACATGGTAGGAGTTCAGTATGCAATTAGGAAAAGCTCCTTTTTTAAAAAAAAAAACTTGTAAAGTAATTTCGGGATTTGTCAATCTTTTTTAACCTTTGTTATCTATGTTGCTTGCATAAATGCTAACCTCTTTCTAACATGACTTGTCTTGTTCTAATATAAATTTAATAGCATCTATACTTGGTGTGACATGCAAGATCGTAACCTTTGTAATTGATTGTCAAAACTATGGGTGCCGTTATAGATAACAAAATGTATATTTGGGCTATGGGTTGTATATGTGTCTGAGTTTTGTTAAACAATAAACATTGTTTCACATTACAAAACCATGATTTCTGTTCACTTTTGTAGTGACTTCTCCAACCAGGCTGAGGTTTCATGTTGTATCTCATGACAGTGTACAAATATCATGGAAATCATCCAAAGATAAAGTTGAAGGATATAAACTGCTTATCACACCTAAATCAGGCAAGTGAATGTTTAATTCATGTTCATCTTGGTACTGCTTAAATCTGAATTGTTGAAATAATATATGTTTGTTAAAAAAAAAATAGATGCTAAGTTCAAATGAAAAGCCAAATGTTATTATTTGCTGTAAGAAATATTTTAGATTCCTACCAATAAAAAATAACTATTATAATATAATCTGTGTACAGGTAGAAACTGTTTACATAAAGAATCACAGAGGTACTAGCAGAAAGCTTTAAAATGTGTTTTTATATATTAGGAAATAGACAGGTAAAGATTTTTTAGTTACCATGGTGATTTGGCACTTGGTATATTTTAAGCCTGGGACTAACACACTGCTGTCTGTCAAAGTGACTCATTTACATCAAGCTCTAGATTGAGGCACTAGAAGTAGTACTTTACAACATTTTCAAAGAGCAACTTTACACTGTTTGTTCATTTTACATAACAGAGTACATTCATGGGTGCATTTCATTTGGGTATTCATGCAAAGTATGAACATCAAATATAACTTAAAATGTATGACCATTACACTGAAATGTTTACAAGAATACACAATATTTTTGGTAGTTTGCATTATTTGCAATAATACTCTATGAGGCTTCAAACCCATACTAGTACCCAATATACATTTACAAATACTGAACATTTATCCTGATATATTGAAAGTTTATTTGAATAGTAAAATATTCCTTCCACATATAGCTTCCTTACACTGAGAGCTGAATGTTCTCCACAAAAATATAGTCAGATAAGTATTTTTTTTAAATAGGACACATATTAATGATACTAAACATAGTAATATCATATTACTATGTTTAGTATCATTAATAGAATGTTATTGAACGTAGAATTATTGTGTGGTTCATCCAATATATTATGATTTACACTTCAGAACTGAGATCAACTTGACTACAAAGATACACTAAACACAAAATGACAAGGGCACTATTAAGGCAAGCTCCTCAGTTATCTATATTTTTACAATACTTTGTGTATCAGTATCATTAATAAAATTTATTTTCTTACTGTATCAAATGTACAAAAAATAGGGAAAAAGGCTCCCTGAAAAGAAATGCTGATTAGCACTCTTTGCCCAGACCGGTTGTAGAGGCAAAAATTGTGTTAAAATATAACTTTTATTGAACGATTAAGAGATGGGAAAGTACAAACAAATTAAAATCCCTATCATAGTCTTAAGAGATATATTTATTAGAGTGTGCCCCTAATTCTGGCAATTGGCCTTTTTACATTAAAGGGACATGAAACCCAAAAATTTTCTTTCATGATTCAGATAGAGAATACAATTTTAAATAACTTTCCAATTTACTTCTATTATTTAATTTGCTTCCTTCTCTTCTTAACCTTTGCTAATAAGTTTATCTAGATAAGCTCAGGAGCAGCAAAGAACCTAGCTTCTAGCTGCTGATTGGTGACTGCATATATATACCTATTGTCATTGGCTCACCCATGTTTTCTGTTAGAAACCAGTAGTGCATTGGTGCTCCTTCGACAACTGATACCAAGAGAATGAAACAAATTATATAATAGAAGTAAATTAGAAAGTTGTTTAAAGTTGTATTCTCTATCTGAATCATGAAAGAAAATGTTTGGGTTTCATGTCCCTTTAATATCATGTTGGGCGACACTATATAAAATTAAAGAATTCTCTAACAAACATTCTTTGTTTGGGAACAGTGGTGAGACTGTTGTGAACTAGAGTCTAATGGATTTGTACCTACATAGCATACCATTTGGGTAATTCTAGCGAGATAATAATGTAATGGAGCAGATAATATTGTGGTTGATTTAAACAACACTATGTTGCAGTGCGTTCCTCGTGGCAAGTATGGTTCACAAATTGACTAATATAACCACATCTTAAAAACGTTAACATTTTCACAAGGTGACCGTAAATATAATTTACAAAAATAATATGGTCTAATAAATTCCACCCATTGTGGAAGCAAACATAAGACAAATAAGACACGATTCATGCAAATACAGACAGTAACCTGACAACTCTCAAACTGTTTGTATTATTTGAAGTACATTGTTCATTTATTTATAATACATTGTGGAGCTAAAGTCAATGTGGACCAGACTTAAATATATATTTAACACACATTCTAGTTGATTGATATTACCAACAATTACAGATATATAACTGGAGATAGGCCAGTTACAGAATAGGTTGTGTCACACAATAAACAACACACACCATTTGACATACATGTGATGTGATAAAAACAAGAAATGCTTATACTGAACACCGTATAAAAACAGATGTATTAGTCAATTTGTGAACCATACTTGCCTCAAGGAACGCACTGCAACATAATGTTGTTTTAATCAACCAAAATATTATCTGCTCCAATACATTATTATCTCGCTAGAATTACCCAAATGGTATGCTATGTAGGTACAAGCCCATTAGACTCCAGTTCACAACAGTCTCAGCACTGTTCCCAAACAAAGAATGTTTGTTATAGAATTCTTTAATTTTATATAGTGTTGCCCAACTTGATATTAATGTAAAAAGACCAATTGCCAGAATTAGGGGCACACTCTAATAAATATATCTCTTAAGGCTATGATAGGGATTTTAATTTGTTTGTACTTTCCCATCTCTTAATTGTTCAATAAAAGTTATATTTTAACAAAATTTTTGCCTCTACAACCAGTCTGGGCAAAGAGTGCTAATCAGCATTTCTTTTCAGGGAGCCTTTTCCCTATTTTTTGTACATTTGACTACAAAGATAATGGCAGAATTTATGTGATGCTATGCTGTGTATGAATTAGGCGGCCCATCTTTTTTGTAGAATTAGACACATTAAACATATTTTTTAGTAATATCCCCCAGGTGTAAATGAAAAGAGTTTTAGTAATCTGGGAACATAAATGGATGAGGACGGGATATTGAGATTGATATCACTAATTAGAAAAGTGCCATAGGACAATTGGAAACTCCATTAAAATACACAGTGTGGGGGGGTTTTATGCGCACTTTAGAAGAATTCTTGCCTTCTAGTGTGAAAGTAAAATTATCTTTGATATAATGAATAAATAGGTCACTTGAGGAGGTACTTCTCTATGTATCAATAAAGAAATATTCAGAAAAAGATGCAGATTATAATAAGATGTTATGTACAATAATCTTGCACAAATGACAAAGAAACAATACTCTCCTAATAATCCAGATCGCTGCCTTCTTGCAGTCTCTCCCAAAAGACTGAACAGTATGAATTGTTTGAAGGTGTACAGATGGCGCTGGTCTTAGTACAAGTATATAGATCAATGTAGAGATTTCCACTAAATAAAGGAAAGGAGGACTTAACCAATATATTTAAGCCAAATGTTATATGTGCAGTATACTCACTCCATATATTATGGATGGTCAGCCGAAATGGAGCAGGGTTGGAACCACTTCTATCTTGTTTTTCAACCAAAACTCAAATCAAGACTGCATAGAATGAGGCTGCCTGGCTTTATATACACATAGTAAAATAGCATTGTCTGAAATAGAATTGTCTGGTGCTAGATCTATCATTTAGGGGATACAATTTAGATTTCCCCTTTATTTTGTTTATATCCTGAATTTCCCCATCTATATGCGAATAAAATTCTAAATTCTCTCTATCCAATGCCATGAGGTCTAAAACAGAACATTCATCTGAAAAATCAAAACCACATCTAATGGGACATGGTTTGTCCCTACCTTTCACACCTTGACCCATATCCATGGCCCCCAAGAAATGTTTCTTGAGAACAAGTGATCTCACAAATCTGTTCAGATCAACAACAGTATCAATTAAATTAAAGTGCGAGGTAGGAGAAAAACCAAGGCCCAAAGACAATACCTCTATCTGTGTCTGGGATAAATCAAAGGATGAAAGATTATTAACATTATTGGTATCTATGCATATTTCTGAAACTGTGTGGCTCTCCTTCTCTGTGGATACCACCGAGACTTTGGTATCAATGTCTCTGGATCCCGATTTTGACCTTCCAGACCTTCCATGTACCCCTCTGCGTGTTAATGTTGTGGTCTTTTGTTTGCATAGTTAGTTCCTACTCAAAGCTTCGTAATATATCAACAACAACTTCGTACAGTGGACTTCTGTTGTCCCCTCTCGTTTTTTGACTGTGAGGTATTTGAGGTGGAAGGTAATGCATCATGGGTATTAAGAGCAAAAGAAACTACTCCCACTGTTGTTTCACCTGTTATCCGAAGAGTCATAGTCATATTCAGTATCAGTCTCCGCAAATCTCACTTTTTTATAGTCAGTACCTCGACCTTTGTAAGTGCCTTCTATATCGCCTTCTTGTATCTGTCACAGTCCATTTATTCACTTTATTAAGTTCATAGTCCTGTTTGTCTCTTAATATTTTTTGTTTCTTGAAGTGCCAGAAGTTATTTTTAAATTCAGTAATAACCTTTTGAAGCTTAGTGTCATATTTGGCAAAATCTGGATTTTCACACAGGGGGCGTAAATATGACTGCATTTCTAACTTATCATCACTCATTCCTGAAGTAGTGTCTTTTGTATTCTATAAGTAGATCAATTAATGCTAAAAAGCACTCTGTGAGAATATTGTTCCATTTATCAATGAAAGCCTGATTAGTCACCTGAAAGGAAGGAAACTTTTTTATACGTAGCCCACATGGTATACGCTGGGCCTTATTGTACATCTGGAAGCTTTTTATATCCATTTCTATTCTAGTGTCTTTCTTCAACAAAGTATCCATTTAAAAAAAAAGACTGTCCAGATTAGTATTAGCTTCCTGTTCCATGGTGTCGGTATTAAAAATATATCCCCCTACCGCCATATCCAAACACAATACACCTAATGAAAATGTGTGTTAACAGCTCTGAATGTCAAATGATATATATTTTTCACTTCAGGGTGTACTACGACTTATAACACTTGAAAAGTCAAAATAAATCACAAACCACATTAAATATATCAACAATACGAAAGTGTCCGTGCAGCTTACCCTATCCTGTGGTGATTTGTTTTGCCACATTAAACCATAAAGAAAGAAAGAAAGTTTATGAGGAAACTTAAGAAAGAAAATTAGGCTATTTCTTGTAAAGTACATTGCTGCTTCTCAAAAACATTCCAGGCCTAAAGGGCATATTACTTATGCGTAATTTGGTGTAGGATCACAAACAGAACTGAAGGAGGAAAATGACATTCTGCCTGCATGACTTAGGGAGATTGCATCTTGTCAATCAGATGGAAAAAAGAATGTACAGTATTAAAAATGCATCTCTAAACAAATGGCAAATAAAAGGATCTTTATTGGAAAAATTGCATCAAACACAAGAAATTAGAATAGATATATTACGAAGCTTTGAGTAGGAACTAACTGTGCAAACAAAAGACCACAAAATTAAATATCAAAGGCACTAGCATGAAAATTTAGGACGCCTGTGATCTTTAAGGTTTTGGGGTGCTAAAGTAATGAATGGGACTGCACTCCTTAAAACTTCCACTGGTAGATAGCTGTGTTATGTATAGAAAACAGAAATTATATAGTCTCCCAAACGTGATTAAAAGCAGCACCAAATATATTATATATATATACATTGCATCATTTTGCCTCACTGCTCACTGGATTCTTGGCTCTGCCCTTCCTGATGATGCCACAGCATAAAAAAAGGCCAACAGCACATCTCCTTTGTGTTCTCTGTTTAGTATCTGTTTTATCTTTAAATAATATTCCAAACAGAAAAATTATGGGGACTGTGAATTACTTGTACCGAAATATATCTAGTTCATTCATTATAACTAACTTTAAACATTTTTATTAGCTTTATTTTGTCATAAAAAGTAAGTTGAGCATCTCTCAAATTACAAACATTTCAGGGTACCTTTATCCAGTTAGACCCAAATAAAGTCTTACTTCCAGAATGCTAATACGTTTTTGTTATAATGTACTATTTGCATACAGTATTTTAGACAAATTACACTGTCATAGCAATAATGTACATTTTTATCAATAAATGTTATTACTTATCAAAATACAGTACAGTAAAACAGGCAACCAGACGTGGCCTCCTTGCAGGTCTCCCTAAGAGTAAAAGGGGCAACCAGACGTGGCCTCGATGCAACTGCACCTTACTGACGAGGCCCATAGAGGCCAAAATTTTACCTTTGTGACAGGCATAGTGTGCAGAAATAGATTGTACCCTGGGAGTATGGAGTGACTAAGCAAGGACGTTTTTCCAGCTTCTGTTCTAAGCCCAGTTGAGTGCAACTCTCTGTTTTTCTGTGGATTTGGTATAATATAAAGAATAACATTTGTGTAGCAAACTGATTGCTTTCTGCAACATAGTTTTTTTAACTGAGTTGACAATTATCATGAACATAAGATTCACTTTGTGGAAAGTTCATTGATAATTTCATTGTTATCAGTAATTTAATTATGCCATAACGATGAGATACTTGACTAAATGTCTTCATATTTTCAGGTGGGAAAACCAACCAACTAAATCTTCAAAACACTGCAACTAAAGCAATCATTCAGAGTCTTGATCCCAGCCGAAGCTACATTGTACAGATCATTGCATTTAATGAAGATGATGAAAGCAAACCAGTTCAAGGAGAGTTTAAAAGTATGTAATCTTCCAAGGCATTTAAACGCAAATCTATAGTAGAATACTGAAGATATATTGTTATCATCTATAGACTTGAATAGGTGTAAGGGTGTTAAAATACAAGTACACCAATCTTTTCTATAATTAGTCTTATATAGACATGCACATAAAATCAATGGCCTTCAGTAATTTTGTTTAATCCCTTGACCACCAGTGAGAAGAAATTCTCTTCCAGCCAGGGGTACTTAATTTTATATTACATGTTCATAACATGATCATAACTCTCTATTATTCTATCACATATTCAAAAAATATATTTCTTCCTACATGAAAATATTTAAGATTTGTACACACTTTCCTTTTTATAGTTACATTAATTTAGTTGCAACTTGTCTCTTATGTCTCAGTCGGCCTTTCTAATATCAGAGAGCCTCTTTGTGCTCAACACTCCCATGACCTTTCATAGTATCTGATCTATATGAATAGACAGGCAGAGAAATAGATGATCGATAGATGATTGATAGATATATAGAAAGAGAGACAGGCAGATAGATAGATAGACATATAGATAGATAGATAGATAGATAGATACTGTAGATAGATAAATAGTGAGACACAGATATATAGATTAGATATAGTATACAATAATACAGTAATAGATATTATATAAACATATAATGTGTATATACAGTATGTGTGTATATATATATATATATATATATATATATACCATACATACATATATACACACACACATATATAAAATTATATTTTTTAAAAAAAAAATCATTAACTAAATTGTATCATCTATCTATTGAATACAATTTTGTATTATTACATTGATGTAACTAATTTCTGTTGTTTTAGTGTAATTTTGTAATTTTTTTTATTTTCAGTAAAGGAGTTAGAGAAAAAAAGAAAATCAACAAATTCAGCTAAAACAAAATCAAATCGTAAAGAGGACAACACTGGAAACAAACTTCCTGAAGAAGGTCAGGTCCCATAAAAAGTTATAAAAAATAATAACACAATATTTATTGATGATTATTTTATTTGTTTATTTTCTTCAATTAACTTGATGTTTGTATGATGTGTAAAAGCAGAAACTGACTAAGAAAAAAATATAATAATTAACCGTCACACATTTTTTTATAAGGTAACAAATATTTATTTTAGAGAGAAGAATAAAGAGAAAGGCTGATACCAGTGAATAAGAAGAAAACATAATAATAATAAGAAAACATAAATCCTTTTATGGAAAATAAATATCAAAAGTGATGTAGAAGTGATTCTTTAATGGGTAAAAAAGAGGGAAAACAACTTAAAGCGTTCAGGACACTTAAGGAAGTATCATTTATAAATGAAGCTCATATATTTAGTTTACATAACTAGAACTATATAAAAATGTATATGCAAAACATGAGGATCTTTCATATAACAGTGACATAGTGAAAACAGTGTGAATGATGTCATAGGACTGTGTGATAAAGGCTAGTGGGTTTGTAGTCATGATTCCTTACATGTCTGTAATGAAGACAAACAGAAAGAGAAGCAGTCTGCCAGGAACGAACAACAGCTCGATAGCTTGTTCTATGCCCCGGTTACCACCTGGAAGTAGCTTCCTTTTGCCCAATTGTGCTTTTCAAAGAGGAAAACTTTCCTGAAGTATATCAGTCTGATCCCGCCTAAGAAGGTCAGTCCAGCCCCAAAATGCCAGGCAATTCTCCTCTCAACAAGAGAAATGGCAACCCCAGATGATCGTTTCGGCCTCATCAGCCAGGTGCAGCCATATCCAACTAAGAACATTGGACAAGGAGTCCACGTCTGGTTTCCCCCATCACCCTTAGGGAGTCTTTGCCCTGGGTCATAATAGAAATACAAACAGAAAGAAGCTTAATGTTTGTAATGAAGCCAGAAACCAAAAGCGGTACAGTACAGTGTGATATAAATTTATTATAATATATTTGAGAAGAGGCTCTGCATCTCCTCTGAACAAGAATGGCTCTATACTTGTCCTGTGCTTAATTGAAAATAAGATAATGTTGAGGAACTTTTGGGCATCAGCCATGTTTGGTCACATATATTGTGTATTGTTCTGGGCAAGATCTCAACATGATCTGCTGAATATCTTAGATATCCTCATATTCAACTTCCAGATAGTGCACTGGCTGATATTTCTGTCCTCATCGAGACACTCATTTTAATATTTTGCAGTCACAGGTTTCTGAAAAAAATTGTTGAGAAACAGGGATCTTTTGTTTACTTCTGTGTGTGACTATATGTTTTTGGAGGAAAATATGCTGACACTACTCATCAAATTAGATGTGATGCTTCCAATCTATGAGATCTAGTGATTCCTGTGTTTTGTGTTGCACTGGTTAGAACTTGCTCAGGGACACAGTGTTAGATCTGCCACTAGAAGCTGATGAGATAATGGTAATGCCACAGCACGCCTAAATTCACCTGCATCAAAAGAGAATACAGAAATGCAGGTCCAGAGCATCTGTTGCTATACGGCACGAACCCAGCTGTCAAGTGAACTAAACGTATTACTGGCACTGAATAGTATACTGTTGAGATTCAGGCTTAGCTGTGATTGACTCTAAGGTATGGATACTTGGAATAGGAAGAGATGTTACCAATGCCAACCCTTGATATTTTCTATTTGTTCTTTTTTCAGCCCTAATTCAGTATATTTCATATTCCTTGCTAAATAAATGGTTAAACCATATTATGACATACTAGTTAATTGTGTCAGTGTTTAGAGAGAATTCTACTTGGATTTATATGACAGGAAGGAAGACTTTAAAATCCTGTACATTCTGCCCCCATGTATATTGGTAATTATGCTCAAGTTTTTACTTTCAGTGTAAAGCTGTACTTCGCTGATAAAATAAAAACAAATGTGTATCATGCATATCAAAGAGTACTAATTAAACACGGTAATAACACATTTTCATAAAGAGAGGTTAAGTTAAAGCTGTGAATTTTTATTTTGACGTGTACAGGAAGTGCAACTGACAATTAAAGGGACGTTAAACTGCTGAGTACAACTACAATAGAATGGTTACTTCTCACCATGGTATTGTTTTTCATCCGGTGCCTGCAGCTGTCTTCAAAGTCATTCTCTTATTTTAACCCCTTACAAGTAATAAGTATTGACATTCTGCATCTTCACACTGGGCGCCGCCATCTTGGACCTTATATTTGTTATGTAACTTTTAAACTGTGCAAGAAACTGTAAAATTGCAATGCTTCCACTCTCTATTGTGTGAGCTAAACTGAAGTGAATGGTACAGCCGTCAAAAAGGCGGCACCCAATGTAAAATGTAGAGCTTTACCAACTGATACATGTTCAGGAGCAAATGCAATATGGTGAGTAGTAACCCTGCTAGTGTAGTTGTGTTTATGTCCCTTTAAGGCCTGTGTCTGATAAGTAAATAAGCAGATGGCCAGTTACTCAGCTCACAAGCATAACAACTATTTTTGTCTTAGTACAGGAGTATCTGTTTACAAAAACAAACAATTTAAATACACTTTCAAATGCCCTCTTTTAAATCTAACAAAATATGTTTGTGTCCCTTTAAGTGTTGTTATTTTTTTTTATAAATGTTTGCCTATAGAAAGATTCTTACCTTTTGTTTGTTTGTAGTCTCTATGCTAAAAAAAAGTGTGGCAAGAGTTGGACTTGTTTTGTCCTTGTGTACCAGTTTTGTGTTTGTTTATGTACCAGTTTTGTGTTTATGTATCAGTTTTGTGTTTGTTTATGTACCAGTTTTGTGTTTGTTTATGTACCAGTTTTGTGTTTGTTTATGTACCAGTTTTGTGTTTATGTACCAGTTTTGTGTTTGTTTATGTACCAGTTTTGTGTTTATGTATCAGTTTTGTGTTTGTTTATGTACCAGTTTTGTGTTTGTTTATGTACCAGTTTTGTGTTTGTTTATGTACCAGTTTTGTGTTTATGTACCAGTTTTGTGTTTATGTAACAGTTTTGTGTTTATGTATCAGTTTTGTGTTTGTTTATGTACCAGTTTTGTGTTTATGTATCAGTTTTGTGTTTATGTACCAGTTTTGTGTTTGTTTATGTACCAGTTTTGTGTTTATGTATCAGTTTTGTGTTTGTTTATGTACCAGTTTTGTGTTTGTTTATGTAACAGTTTTGTGTTTGTTTATGTACCAGTTTTGTGTTTATGTACCAGTTTTGTGTTTGTTTATGTACCAGTTTTGTGTTTATGTATCAGTTTTGTGTTTGTTTATGTACCAGTTTTGTGTTTGTTTATGTACCAGTTTTGTGTTTATGTACCAGTTTTGTGTTTGTTTATGTACCAGTTTTGTGTTTATGTATCAGTTTTGTGTTTGTTTATGTACCAGTTTTGTGTTTGTTTATGTAACAGTTTTGTGTTTATGTACCAGTTTTGTGTTTGTTTATGTATCAGTTTTGTGTTTGTTTATGTACCAGTTTTGTGTTTGTTTATGTACCAGTTTTGTGTTTATGTACCAGTTTTGTGTTTGTTTATGTACCAGTTTTGTGTTTATGTATCAGTTTTGTGTTTGTTTATGTACCAGTTTTGTGTTTATGTACCAGTTTTGTGTTTGTTTATGTACCAGTTTTGTGTTTATGTATCAGTTTTGTGTTTGTTTATGTACCAGTTTTGTGTTTGTTTATGTAACAGTTTTGTGTTTGTTTATGTAACAGTTTTGTGTTTATGTATCAGTTTTGTGTTTGTTTATGTACCAGTTTTGTGTTTGTTTATGTACCAGTTTTGTGTTTGTTTATGTAACAGTTTTGTGTTTGTTTATGTACCAGTTTTGTGTTTGTTTATGTACCAGTTTTGTGTTTATGTACCAGTTTTGTGTTTTTGGTCTGGTAGCTTTTGAAAATGATTTATCTGGGTTGCCTAAATAAGAGGACAGATGGGTCTGCAAAGATTTCCCAAGTCAGTAACTTCATATGGAATATTAAGTCTCTGCAAATTTTCCTTAAAGGGACATGAAAGCCATTTTTTTCCCTTTACTATTCAGGTAGAGCAATCCATTTTAAACAACTTTCTAATTTAATTCTATTATCACATTTGCTTCATTCTCTTGGTATCCTTTTTTTTACTACTATTACTATTGCTATTAGGAGCTAGCTAAACAGAATAGGTGAGCCAATGATAAGAGTCATTGAAAGGCAGCCACCAGTCAGCAGCTAGCTCACTGCAGTGCATTGATGCTCCAGACCCTACCTAGCTATGCTTTTCAACAAAGGATACCAAGATAAGAAAGCCATTTAGATAATAGAAGTACATGTAAAGATATTTTAAAATTGCATGCTCTATCTAAATCATGAGTTTAATTTTGACTTTACTGTCCCTTTAAGACCTCTAGTTGGGGATTTAATGTGACAACAAAGGGTGTTCTGTTGTTATCCAATAATTTATTTTCCTCTGGTTGTTGGGTGGTAGCACTGGTTTCTAAATAATATTTAGTGACTAGAGGTGCAAATTTCACTGCATGGAATGTTTATGTTTAATTGTTAAAGGGATATAAAACCCAAACTTTTTCTTTCGTGATTCAGATTGAGCATGCAATTTTAAGCAACTTTCTAATTTACTCCTATTATGAATGTTTCTTTGTTCTCTTGGTATCTTTATTTGAAAAAGCAGGAATGTAAGCTTAGGAGCCAGCCCATTTTTGGGTAGCGCTTACTGATTGATAGCTAAATTTCATATCTTTTTAATGTTGGAATTTCAGTATCCGTTTATTATGCCTTGACTTTTACTTTAAAAATAGAACACCCTAAGGTTTGGTTCCTAAACAGTATAAAAAGTTGTAACAAGGATAATGTAGGACACCTCTTAAAGATAATACAACTGCTATTATTCTGCTTTGGTGGGACAGCTGTTTATTCACTTCAAAAGGTTTCCAAGACTCATTGAATCTCACTGTCTATTGAAATCCCATTTATTGTTCCATTTAGAAATAGATACCTAGAGGGCAAACAGGTGTTTCAGAAGATCCCAGATGTTTCTGACTTGATTTAGAATACATCTAGTGTGTAACTCCTTCATATTTATGTAAACTTGTAACAGTATACATTGGGGTACTGAAATCCAGTTCTAGTCCATGTTTTAGGCAGAGTGGTCTCCAGTACCGAGTCAAAAGTAAAGGGGACACTAATAATTGTCAATGCAAAGTTACTAATTAAATCACAAATCATTTTATACACACACTATGTGGGCACCACTACTCTCTGTAGACAATCATTGCCAGTACAGTGGGCACTGAAGCTCAGTGACTTTAAAGTGGCGCTGGCATAGGATGGCATTTTCACAAGAAGCCAGTTAATGAAATCTCACCCCGAATATACTTGTTCTATTCTAAAGTAAGTGCTATTATTGTGAAGGGGAAATGTCTATGAACAGAAACAGCCCAGCCACAAAGTGGTAGACCATGCAAACTCACTGAGTGGGGCCTCCAAGTGTCACTACAGAGTTCCAAACTGGCATCAGCACAAGAACGGTGTGTCGGAGCCCCATAAAATGTGTTTCCATGGCCAAGCAGTACAGAAGCCTCACATCAACATGAACTTGACCTCTGTAGTGGTTCACACCTAATTCACTCATAAGGTCTTAAAGCACAGTTATATTGAAATATGATTTCCAAGCACTGACCTAAAAATA
Organism: Bombina bombina; assembly: GCF_027579735.1. NCBI lineage: Eukaryota > Metazoa > Chordata > Amphibia > Anura > Bombinatoridae > Bombina > Bombina bombina. The sequence goes on from NC_069503.1 coordinate 1,052,650,450, forward strand.
AATCAGTACAATATAATAAGAAATGGTATTGAGAGAGAGATATTGTTTTAAAATAAATTTTTATTATGCAGAAAAATTAGCTTACAGAAAAAATAAAAATTTAAATTCATTTAAATCCAAAATACACACAGAGTTAGACTATCAGTTACGCTTGTTTTTAATAACAATTGTTTACATACCACTCAAAATGACCTTCAGCAACCAAGTCCTATCCTTTGAGATGCTCTATAACATCCTGTCAGAGTCACCTGCCTCATGTTTACAACAAGGTGTATTTATAGTGTTTTTATTTAGGTGACGTCATCATTTGTTTTCTTTTTATATGTATTTTTGGCATCATTATAACATCAACAAAACTTGTCTAACAAATGCTCTTTTGGCTGAATAGGCACAAACTCCCACAAATATGCTCCAATTTTCTAGAAGAACCTTCTTAGAAGAGTGGCTGCTGTTATAACCACAAGGGGGAGGAAGTCAACCCCATATTAATGCCTATGGTTTTGGAATGGATGTCCAACAAGCTCATATAGGTGTGATGGTCAGGTGTTGAAACACTTTTGGCCATTTAGTGTAAATATATATATATATATTTATAAATACACACTATACATGTGGTGCCCCAGTGGCATCTCCTGGATACACCTATGGTTTTAGGATTATCCCTGTTGGAAAATAAATGGACCTTGAGGACTGAATTTAGACAATCTCATTTCACTTTTTTTTATATTTAAAGTATGATCTAAACATAACAAGTATAACTGTGTAATTATAACAACAATTATGCGATTATAAAAGCTCTCAGTATCAGGAAGAAAAAAAAATTCTCCAGTGAAATTCTCAGTTTTTATTTTCAGTATCAGTGGAAAAGAGCTGTCTTATTTTCAGATACAAGTGTCTGTTTTATTGTATAACAAAGGGGACATAAAACAACTCCTTTAATTCTAATACGATTAGATTAAAGATAGAAAGTCTACATGTCTGCTGCTTTGAATGCAGAACAGTATAGATGTTTGCAAGAGGGGTGACTTCATACTGTAAATTTGACAGTAAAATCTGAGCAGAACTTGAATGATATTTTTCATTTACTGTCATTCATATGAAAGCTCAACCACAGGGGCATCAGAAGAACTTTTAAAGGGGGGGATGTAGGGGGCTTCTCTGCAGGGGTGTAACTCAGTAAGGGGTGGGTGTCTCAGCAGGGGTGTAATCCAGTAGGGGGTGGGCTTCTCTGCAGGGGTGTAACTCAGTAGGGGGTTGGTCGCCTCGACAGGGGTGTAGCCCAGTAGGGGGTGTGTGTCTCGGCAGGAGTGTAGCCCAGTAGGGGGTGGGCAATCATCTCGGCAGGGGTCTAGCTTAAGCATTCCGGGGCCATTTAGGTGCAGGCTAACTCTTGTGGCAGCCAATGCTGCTTCTGAGGCCCTAAGGCGTGCAGAAGGCTCTCTCTTTTAGAACCTTGTCCTCACTAAGTAATAAATGGGGCCAATGTGCATAATATAGGGAAACAAACAAACTGTGCTTAAATAAAGAAGAAAATCACAACAGTGTTGTTAAAATGAAGGGAGAACTTCCACGAATAATAATGAAACACTGATGTGTAATTTTGTAGCAATTATTCTACCCAACCAGATGATCTTTTCAACCCCTCAAAAGGAAAAAAAACACTAAAAGTACTGTAGCAGAGCATAAATACTAAATAGAAGGTACTCACAGGATAAATTAGATAAAAGTATTTTTATGATTGAGATAGACACACGCAATTTTAAACAACTTTCCAAATCACATCCATTATCTAAATATACACAGTCTTTTTATATGCACACTTTCTGAGGCACTAGTTCCTACTGAGCATGTACAGTATAAGAATATGCATTTTGTGATTGGCTAATAGCTGCCACATGATACATTTCTTATCCTATAATATAAAAGGCCAGGTATGTTTGTACTAAGATAATTAGAACAGGTGAGGGGAGCTATTATAAGTCTAAGAATATGTAAATATGTATATGCTACTGATTACGTAGAATAAGATTGAGTGTCTATGTAAAGTGTATAATACATACTTGCGCTTAGTATAGAACAATGCTATGGGGTAAGTTTTGATTGGAAGAAGTAAATACAGTTAAACGTAACTATGTAAGAATAAACAAAATTATGTAAGAATATAACCTAAAACAATGCAAGAATACGGCCTAATAGAGCCAAATTTAAATAAGTACGTTTTTAATACAATATTGCGAATAAACAAAAATTAATATTTGATATTTAAAACAACGTTGTTTAAGATTGGATACAATAATAAATCATGTGAGCTCAAACAATGATTAGTTTAAAAGGAGATCAATCTTTTTATAAAAGATAACTTCGTTATAAAATGTCTCTGATGCGATAAAATTAGTGTATCACACTGCAGTGGATTATTGCTAGAACTCTGTGATAGCAAAATTTAAAGATGGTAATGTCACTTATTAGCCATCTTATTTGGTAGATTTAGAAACCAATAAGCTAATGTGGATAGATAATATCTTAAGTAAAAACAATGAATAAAAAGTACCTTTAAGTGTTGTGTCACACACTTCTACTTTTTGGCGAGGGGCAAACCGTGTTGAGAAAGGACAGAATTTTATATTTGCCCTCCTGGTTATTTGCGTGTTGAGATATGCTAAAGTTAAAGATGAAAGACTAATGGTGTTGAAGCGGTTAAGCCTCTCCGCTTGTTGTTTGTAGAAAAACCTTTATGGGTTGAAGGGATGATCCTGAGGGGTATATATAATACCAAATGATGTTAGGGTGCTATTAGTAATAGCTGTGGATCTGAAGTGTTGATAATATCCATTCTTAGCGTTCCTTTTGAAGATCCGGAGAGGTATTAGCAATACCAGTGATGAAGAAGTGCTATTAGTAATAGCTGTGGATCCTGTAATATGATGTTATCCGTTCAATGGTGTTGAAGCGGTTAAGCCTCTCCGCTTGTTGTTTGTAGAAAAACCTTTATGGGTTAAAGGGATGATCCTGAGGGGTATATATAATACCAAATGATGTTAGGGTGCTATTAGTAATAGCTGTGGATCTGAATTGTTGATAATATCCGTTCTTAGCGTTCCTTTTGAAGATCCGGAGAGGTATTAGCAATACCAGTGATGAAGAAGTGCTATTAGTAATAGCTGTGGATCCTGTAATATGATGTTATCTGTTCAACCTTCATAAGGTGATGAAATCCAAGTGATGTAGTTCTGTGTGGGATACGCTCTTTGACAAGTCTGTTGTTTTACAGTTCCAAAGTTGGAGTAATCTTAGTGAGCTTGTTAGCAACTGAAAGCCGTTGCTAAAGTCTGTAGCTGGAAGCTGTAGAAAAAACGGGGTAATCTTTGTGTCTTAGTTTATATCATAGACACCGTTTGTGACTTAAAGCTGTTACTATCTTTGTTACCAGCTTGTAAAACTGGTTATGTTGCTGTCGGCAAGTAAATGTTCTGATGCGGCTTTTTGAAAAACAGTTTGTACCGGCTCGAGTAATTATTACTGTGTGATCAAAACACAGTATAGAGTTTAGAGTGTGGGCAGCTCTACACGTTTCGGCCGTAGCCTTTATCGGTGTATGTTTATGTTTGTACTAAGATGTCATGTTCAGTAGAGACTGCACAAGGACAAACATACCTGGCCGTAAGGAAGGATAAGTCAGGTGGCGGGGGCGTGGCCAGATGGGAGTGGGTGTGGTGGAGGTGTGGCCGAGTGGGAGTGGGCATGGTGGGGCGTGACCAGACGGGAGCACAGGCGGGTGGGACCGCTGCACTGCAGAAAATGGCCCGTGTACATAGGCTTTAGGACTAGTCTTTTATATTTAATTTTATCTTTTACTATGTCTTTGTTGAGGCAGTGTGGAATATAGCAACGTTAAAGGCACTTTAAACCCTGATAACTAACATTACTTTAACATTAGTATATTTCACAAGATGTTGTTTGCACATTTTATCTGAACCTAATTATCCTCAGCAGAAGAGATTAAATAAGGACTAAAGTACTTTATAGCTTTAAAAAAAACTAATATAATTAAAACTAATATAACATATAATTAATAAAATAGATATAATTATGTCTAGAATTTAAATTGATGAGACTGATTTATATTCCAGATTTATTTAATTAACAGCAATGATTAAGGGGTCATTGATTATACCAGTAAATTTACACTATGAATTAATTTTAAACATTCCGGGTTTGCTAAGGAATGTGTATTTCCAACTTAACTACATTATTCTGCAAATTAAAGTGTTCAAGCAACATGACACCACTGATAAAGAATTTAAAAATCTGCTTCCAAATGAAAAATCAATTAAATATGGTGACAATCGTCCCAATCTTTATTTGGTCTAAGCTAATTAACACATTAATTACTTTTATGTGTGTATCTGAAAATCATTATCTAATGTGGGAATCAGATATGCAAAGAGAATGGATTGCTACAATTATTGGACTTTAAAACTGTAAATGGATTATTTTACACTATTATTTTTATTGTTTAACAGAAACAAACACCCACAATCAGGGAAGTACAAGGTCAATTTATTAAGCTCGTGAATAGCTATTTAAAAATTACTTTTTACATTTTCTAAAAAAAAAAAACATAGCTTATTTTAGATTCAACAAAGAAAAATGTATTTCATGTTCCTTTTACCATATGATAATTCTTAATACGGAAAGTGCTAGTCATCAAAACGAATCCTCCCACCAACTCCAGCCACCTGGATACAACTAAAGCAAATAGTACTCTTCCAATAATAATGCACTCTCAGGACTTTCTCCAAAACAAGGTCAAATTTATTAGATGACGTTTCAGGGAACTCAAGTCCCTTTTCACCTTTTTTAGATCTGGTGAAAGGGACTTGAGTTCCCTGAAACGTCATCTAATACATTTGACCTTGTTTTGGAGAAAGTCCTGAGAGTGCATTATTATTGGAAGAGTATATATATATATATATATATATATATATATATTCCTTACGATATCTTCCCCTTCATCAGCATAGCTTACAAGTGAAAATGTGACCAATATATACATACACACACAATAAAATTAAAGGTTAACAAGTAATACCTGTGTACCATCAGTGAACACAATCACCACAGCATCGTGCTGGAACGCAAGCCATGCGTTCCAGGTAATGTGAAGAACCGGAAGTGCTGTTCAACATAGCACATCCGGTGTGTGAATGTCAAATAAACATTAATTCAACTCTAAATGTCTCAAGTTATATATTTATACAGTTCATCTACATTAGTATACACATCCATCCTGGGAATCCAAGTCCCAATGTGTTCAAATGTGTAATAGTTAGTTTGTGCGATCGAAAAAAAACTAGTGCAAATTAAGTGCATACGATAAACACTTGAACGTGTATTATACAATCATATATGGCAAATAACATACTTAAGCCATTTCATAGAAAGACCCACTCAATCACTTCAAAGGAGCTATATACACGGCGATCGTGATGGTTGCCATAGCAACACATATACACACATGCCCATGTAAACTCCAGCTACGGTGTCCGAGCTGGGTCAAAAACTTAGACAGTGTGTCTGTTAGCACCTTATGAGAATGGTGAGCGGTTTTGAAACTTAAGTTATATAAGGTAAATTTTAAATTATAAAAGAATAAAAAGTAAAAGTTAGATGGAACTTTTACCAAGCTTATAATAATAGCAAAGTAGAAAGATCGCTATTATCTAGTTAGGAGCTATCCCAACAAAAGTATGAAATTAACATTCACAGAATTACTTCATTGCCGATTCTCGGCACACAAGCTGCAATAGATTAGTTCCAACCCTCCATGGTGAACCATAATTTAAATATATAAGGGAAAAAGAGGAAACCTACTAGTCCTTTAATAGGTATGTGATATCATATCATCCCATCACCAACCTTAATTAATGACAAATGTGAAATATACTTCTGTAACAGGTTGTATCACATCCCATATCAGAAATCCCTTGATATAATATACAGAATCTTCTTGTCTATTGATTGTAACTATGTATTCCCATTACTAGTATCTAGAAGGGAAAACAATACATGTTGCATGTTAACCATTGTCTAAGTGTTTGGGAAAGATTTTCTCTGTTATTGATATTTGTAGTATGGATCCAGTGTTTCCTCCGGTAACAGCACTTCCCCCTCCGGGGCCTACCACTACCCTCCATATAGATGAGAACCCTGGGACACAGAATTTGGTGGCACAGATTGGAACAGTCACCTATACACAGGAAGATGCGGGCAGGATCTTATTTGCACCCATCAGTAGAGCTACTGGTGAGACCCCTATAAATTTGTATCATAATCTGCTACAACCTAAGAAACATGAAATTGATCTTTTGTTACATGGCAGTTACTTATCTGAGTACCATAGATTGAACCATATCCCTAGGGGTTTTAGAGTCAAAAACATCCCCACTATAGGGAGAGACAATCCGGAGTTCAGAAAAAATTGGTTCCACATTTTGAATAAATGCTCTCTTGATCTGGTTTTGCTAGTTATAGAAGAGGTAACCACTATTTTGGTTAAGGTTAGGGTTGAAATTGTCACATTTGAACAGACACATAATGACACACTCTCTAGAGACCAACAGGAGAACTGGTTACTAAAACTTAGCCAGCAGATTGAGAAATATAAATCAGACTTGATAGTATTCAAAAATAGAAAGTTAGACTGAGTTAGTACAGACTACACACATGGAAGGGTCTATAAGTGGCTTAACAATGCCGCTGAGGGGAGAACCAGGAGAACTCAGAGAACAAGAAGAGTGCAATTTACTACTATAGACACTAGTGGTGCAGAGTCCTCAGATACTGATAGGAGTATGCTACAAGGTACACAGGTATCCCCTATGAGCTATACTACTCAACCCACACATGATACCCCTATTCACATCAGGGACATTCAACCCCAGATCATTTTTTAGGGGTGACCACCCGATCACGAGGGGGTGGCGGGGGGATGGGAAACACAGACCACACATCAGGAGGGCGGGGAGGCAGGTACAGACCACCCCGCCGCAGCCGGCGGAGGATGTAGTGATTAATCTTAGCCATCACATATTAACCATGACTGAAAGACAGACTCTTAACAAGGGTCTGTCGTTTGTACCTAGCTGGTCCATCTCTGAGTTAGATCTCAAACTTGATCTATACAAACTAAATAGAACTCTGAAGATCAAGGAACACTTTCAACATCTGCCAGAAAGAGAAGAAATGTATAATCCTACACAAAGATGTAAAAAGACAAGTACTTTTGAACCTCAAAACAGCAGTGCCAGCACAAAGACATTTATGAGACTAATTACACAGGACATGGAGTTTGAGAGGACACACAGGGCTTGGAAACACAATCTGACTGACAATGAGAGAAAAGCTATCCGATCGTTGCAAGATGACCACTCTATAGTCATCTGTCCTGTGGATAAGGGCGGGCCATCATTTTGATGGACTACACGGACTATAGGTTGGATATCTTGCAACAGTTGGCGGACTCTGACACCTATAAACTTCTGCCATGTGACCCCACTTCTAGGTATAAACTAGAACTAGACAACACTCTGAGAATTGGTTTTGAGCAGGGATACATATCGGATCAGATATATGACTTTTGTACCACACAATACCCCAAGATCCCCATTTTATATACAATCCCTAAAATTCATAAGACCCTGGAACACCTACCAGGGCGACCCATCGTCTCCGCTATCCAATCACTGACACAACCTGTAGCACAGTTTATAGATATCTTACTACAGCCCACCGTGAGAAATATCCGATCATTTATTCTGGATACCACTGACTTGATCCGTAAGTTGGGGGAGGTGGTTGTGTAGGCTGGTGACATCCTGGTGACATTGGATGTCAACAGTCTCTACACCATCATCCCTCATCTGGCAGGCTTCACTGCAGTCAGAGATCTTCGGACGAAAAGCGCGTCCTATGATGGACACCCAGTGGAGTACCTACTGACTCTGTTAGAGTACTGCCTAAACTGAAATTATTTCCGGTTTGAGAGTAATTTCTACTTACAGGTAGCAGGCACGGTGATGGGGTCTAATATGGCCCCATCATACGCCAACATCTACATGTCCCAATTTGAAAATGAACATTTGTGGCACACCGACACATCTTCCATATATATGTAGGGTATAAGACACTACTCCGATGAGAGGCAGAGTGGATGTACCGCTTGGGTACGGTAATTCCGGGTGGCTTAAATTCACCACCTGACTTTAGGATGCTCACCTAGGTTGGAGATACATACTTGGGGTACATGAGGCATGGGAGTTGACTCTGTCCAGGGGGAGCTGTGGACCAGGCCCCGTTGGGGGAAGACCCACTGTCTCCTCTCCGGGTCATATGGTGCATTTGGGTCACCTTCGTGTTCCTTTTGCATTATTAAGCCAACACACCCCACCTCAGTGGGTTACCCATTTTTCTCCTAGACCTAATAAAAGAGCCCACCCGATTTCATACATCCACACCATCTGGCATTTGTCTTTTTATGTATACATATAGGTGATATATGGTTAACATGCAACATGTTTTGTTTTCCCTTCTAGATACTAGTAATGGGAATACATTGTTACAATCAATCAGCTCCTAACTAGATAATAGCGATCTTTCTACTATGCTATTATTATAAGCTAGGTAAAAGTTCCATCTAACTTTAACTTTTTATTCTTTTATAATTTAAAATTTACCTTATGTAACTTAAGTTTCAAAACCGCTCACCATTCTCATAAGGTGCTAACAGACACACTGTCTAAGTTTTTGGCATGTGTGTATATGTGTTGCTATGGCAACCATCATGATCGCCGTGTATATAGCTCCTTTGAAGTGATTGAGTGGGTCTTTCTATGAAATGGCTTAAGTATGTTATTTGCCATATATGGTTGTATAATACACGTTCAAGTATTTATCGTATGCACTTAATTTGCACTAGTTTTTTTTCGATCGCACAAACTGACTATTACACATTTGAACACATTGGGACTTCGATTCCCAGGATGGATGTGTATACTAATGTGGATCCACTGTATAAATATATAACTCGAGACATTTAGAGTTGAATTAATGTTTATTTGACATTCACACACCGGATGTGCCATGTTAAACAGCACTTCCGGTTCTTCACATTACCTGGAACGCATGGCTTGTGTTCCAGCACGATGCTGTGGTGATTGTGTTCACTGATGGTACACAGGTATTACTTGTTAACCTTTAATTTTATTGTGTGTGTATGTATATATTGGTCACATTTTCACTTGTAAGCTATGCTGATGAAGGGGAAGATATCCCTGAAAACGTTACATCAATAAACAAAATTTTGTTTTTCACCCTGCAAAAAGACCTGTGAGTACATTTCTATCGTAAGGAATATATTTTACATTCTTGCACCCAGGCGGATGTCCCTAGGAGGGTAACACAGCTAGATGGACGGTATATTATATATATATATAACAAAATGTATCACACCAAAAATGTATTAAATACCTATGTTGTAAAAAATGCCTCTTTATCATATTTATATCTATTAAAGGGGCATTCAATACAAACTGTAAATTGCATGAAACTGCAGGTTCAGATTCGTAAAGCATTTTGCAAAGCATAATGTAGCTGTATTTTGTCCAGTTAGAATATTTTGTATGTTATTTTTTTCTTCAGATTTCTCTGTTATACATGGTAAAGGGGCATAGGTTGTCACAATCCTCTCCCTAGATGTAGTATGAACGTGCAATGTTTTGTTTTTTGTAGAAGGAGAAAGATGAATGATTAACTGCAAAGCTCTCCTTTTTTTCTTATGGTGGCTTAGCACTGATTTCCCTACCTTAATTGTAATTTATTACATAGGTTTACATTTACACACACACACACACACACACACACACAAGGTCCATAGGTGCTGAAATATAGCCTATTACTTGATAGTTATTGGACGTAGCTAGGGACAAAAAGTATGTTTTACTACAGAAAATCCTATTGGTAAATTATTTATTTAAAACTGCAGCATTCCTGTTTTTTTAGAGGCTGTTTTGTGCTTTGATTCATAAGTTTGTTAGAGTGTGTTTTAAAAATTTAAGGACATTTTTATGTGTCTTTAAATTAATTTTCTTGTCCTTTGCCTCAAGACTATGTGAGTGACTTACAGTGGAAAATTAATTCCTCCCTAATCTGTGAACTGTACCTGTGAATACAATGTTTGCTTTCCATCCCAGCTGCAGCATTTTCTGTCATAAATTTGCTCCTTTCAGCTCAACAACTATCTCTGCAATGAGTTTTCGTGCCGTTGAGGGGGAAGAGCCTCGTCAAGCGTCGTCACGTGACTGGAGTGATGACGTATCCGTATGCACCACCTCACTCGCACAGGCTGTACTGTGCGATTAAACAAGTATAGGGATGGGTTTGAGGCCTGGAGCGGCACCTGCAGGCAAATGTATAAAGTGCAGAGCAGAGGAGTATGACAGGCATGTAGGCTCTACCGCAGGTGCGGTAAAAAAAAAAAAAAAAGTTTAATTTAAAAAAACAAAAAACAAAACAGTCTGGCTTTGCCTATTTTGAGTTAGTAATTAAATATAATTTTTTCCAATAGGGGGGCTATTGGAAAAATTATATTTTTATTCAGCAAAAAAAAAAATTCTTCTTCCTTTGGCTGGGGGTTCCCGTGCGGCTGTGCACAAATGGAGGAGCCTCCACTGTCTATACATGGAAGTTACCCACTTCTGCTGTATCTTCAATATCCAACTGCAGATTTACCACTAGCATGTGTAATTTATACTCTTATTAGCCACTTAACAACTAAATAATAACCACTATCTGTCTGTCTGTCTTTTTATATATCTATATATCTGCCTGTCTGTATCTATCTATCTCTCTATGTATTAGGGATGTGCATTCGTTTCCAGAATGCACCAACAAAATTTAAGGAAAACTAAAAAATACTGACGAAATTAGTCAGTATTGATTAGTTTCCTTTAAATTACTTTTAAAAGGTGAAATACCTTAATGTGCTCTGGAGTGCGCGCTTATCCGATCCTCTTCTAGATGGGTCCCAGCTGTGCTAAAAGGAGGCTTAACACACTCAGCACCCAGGACCTGCACTAAGTTTAGTGCAGGTCCTGGGAACCAAATACACCAAGCCTCCTGTTTAGCACGCCCAGTGTTCTGTCAAGAAGAGGAACAGATTAGTAGTAAGTATGTCATATTTTTCACCTGTAGCATCAAAACATTTAATGTTTTATTGAAAACTAATGTAAATGTTTAACGAAAACTTAGTTTTCAAAAACGAATAATGAATAGTGCAAGGAACAAATATTCGGGGGAATGTCCTTGAATATACGTTACAAACTTTTTGTTTGTAACAAAAATGTCTTCCCTTACACATCTCTACTATCTATCTATGTATCTATCCATTTATCTATCTATTTCTCTTTCTATCTATCTATCTATCTATCTATCTATCATCTATCTATCTATCATCTTTATCTATCTTTATCTTTCTATCTTTATCTATTTATCATCTATCTATCAATCTATCTATATATCTGTCTCTCTTTATTTATCTATCTGTCTCTCTTTATCTATTAACCTATCTATCTATCTGTCTATCTTTCTGTCTATCTACTATCTATCTAAATCTATCTATCTGTCTCTCTCTTTATCTATCTATCTATCTATCTATTTATTATCTGTCTGTCTGTCTATCTATTTGACTCTCTCTTTATCTATCATCTATCTACAGTATATATTTATCTATCTGGCTATCAATGTATCCATTAGCATACACAAAATTGTATATTATTCTGAAATTTCATGTTATAAAATAAAATACAAAGAATTTACAAAAGTGTATTAAAATCGAATAGCCTTTTCCAGTCAATTCTTCCACGTTGCAGAGGGAGAAGGAATTTAAATATGGAAAATGTTCACTTGAACTTTTTGGAGACTGCACAGAATGTTGCCCTTTATAACTGGCTGTGACAAAAGCCGTTTAGCCATATAGAGCTCCCAACTGTCTCTCTGTTATTAAATGAGTATAACAGCTGCTGTCTGACAATATCATATTATTACAAAAACCCAAAAAATACAGCAATCATGCCAGTCACCAACTTTACTTCCAATGTTATATCACAGAATTTGCCAGAAAATCTATTCACATTATATAAATAGACTTTCTAGTCAAAACTGAATGTCTGCTCTGATTATAACTCAAATGCAATTTGTGATGCCATTTACTGTGGGGCACTTTAATGGGTATAGGAAGATAATACTTAAAAGCTGTCTCTGTCTCTTGTAAAAGAGAGTGTTTCAAGTATTATGATTTTTGAAAAATGTATGATTCTGTGCTGAATAAACCAGCTTTTATTCTATGGGAGTCAGTGAACAGTAGAGCCATGGAACTCAGATATTGACAATAATACACCTCATGTTACTTTTTTCTTTTAATTTAAACAGCTTCCATTTAAAGGGACAGCTTTTTCCAGAATTGTTATTGTTTAAAAATATAGATGATCCCTTTATTACCCATTTCCCAGTTTTGCATAACTAACACTGTTATATTAATATACTTTGTACCTCTGTGATTACCTTGTATCTAAGTCTCTGCATCTCAGTTCTTTTGACAGACTTGCATTTTAGCCAATCAGTGCTGACTCATAAATAACTCATATGGCACACATGAACTAGCACTGTCTAGCTGTGAAAAACTGTCAAAATGCACTGAGATAAGAGGCAGCCTTCAAGGGGTTAGAAATTTGCATATGAGCTCTCCTTGGTTTAACCTTTAACAAAGAATACCAAAGAAAACAAAGCACATTTGATGATAAACGTAAACTGGAAAGTTGATTAAAATTGCATGCCCTTTAAACCTTTTTCATAAAACAAAAATTTTTTACATGTTTTAGTTGAAATGCTGCTCTTTCATATACATAACAGAAACATCTTCAGTGATATGTCCTTTTAAATAGACAACATAAAATGGTGGTATAGCTCTAGCAAATCATGTAGATATGCATAAGCAACAAATGCATGACACCAATACAATGCAATAGCACTTAGTCTGAACTTCAAATGAGTAGATTTTTTTTTTGGACAAATTTCAAAGTTATGTCTAATTCCACTCCCCCTGCATCATGTGACAGCCATCAGCCAATCACAAATCAATATACTTATATTCTGTAAATTCTTGCACATGCTCAGTAGGAGCTGGTGACTCAAAAAGTGTAAATATAAAGACTGTGCACATTTTGTTAATGGAAGTAAACTATAAAGTTGTTTAAAATTGCATGCTCTATCTGAATAATGAAAGTTTAATTTTGACTTAAAGGGACAGTCTAGGCCAAAATAAACTTTCATGATTCAGATAGAGCATGTAATTTTAAACAATTTTCCAATTTACTTTTATAACCAATTTTGCTTTGTTCTTTTGGTATTCTTAGTTGAAAGCTTAACCTAGGAGGTTCATATGCTAATTTCTTAGACCTTGAAGCCAACCTCTTTCAGATTGCATTTTAACAGTTTTTCACCACTAGAGGGTGTTAGATCACGTATTTCATATAGATAACACTGTGCTCGTGCACGTGAAGTTATCTGGGAGCAGGCACTGATTGGCTAGACTGCAAGTCTGTCAAAAGAACTGAAAAAAGGGGCAGTTTGCAGAGGCTTATATACAAGATAATCACAGAGGTTAAACGTATATTATTATAACTGTGTTGGTTATGCAAAACTGGGGAATTGGTAATAAAGGGATTATCTATCTTTTAAAACAATAAAAATTCTGGTATAGACTGTCCCTTTAAGTGTCCCTTTAAGAAGCGTTCAGGTTAATATGCTATTAACTAAAGATTTTTTTTGTTTGTGATCACAACTTGTAGGCACCATTAAACCTTTCAAATCAACACTGTTCTATGAAGCAGCTACCAGAACAATTCTTATCTGGTTCTGTTCCAACTAACTAGCTACAGGAATTGTTAAGACAAGTAGCTGTCTCTCAGAGCTTGTTTGCTGCAGGGTGATGTTAATCTGATGCTCACGTTAATTGGACATTTTTAGCATATTTCAACTTAAAACACTATGCATAGTTTGAAGTTTTCCATTCAAGGGTATTTTTGTGCTGTACTTATAAGCTATTATATTTCTTTAAAGTGGCATCTTTTTACTCCAGTAAATCTGTTTATAATGGAACAGCTCCGTTTATTTTACCACATTGAAATATGGTTTAAATTTGTCTGGTACAACAGATTAGGTAAAATGTTGTTAAAGAGTCAGTCAACACCAGAATTGTTGTTGTTTTTGCAAGGTCTCTGTGTGTCAAAACTGGAAAATATCTATGTTGTCTTTCTGGAATCTGTTTAAATTCTAGGTTACAAAAAAATGTATAATCTCTATATGCATAATAAAAAGAAATAATATGCACAATTTGATCATGGGAGTAAATTCAAAAGTTTTTTTTAATTGCATGCTTTATCTGAATAATGGAAGATTCATTTTGAATTTAATCCGTATCCTTTTTTTAGTAAGAAAACATAAGGAATGGTCAAACACTTATTGCAATCAGACATTAAAGGGACAGTTTACCCAAAAAAATGTTTATCCCCTTTAAATTGTTCCCAATGATCCATTTTACCTGCTGCAGTGTATTAAATGATTTACAAGTAGCTCCTTTACCCTTATTTCAGCATTTGAAATAGCTAATTTAGCCTGTGGTATCCTCACCTATACTGAGAGTTTCTGGTCTTATGTCCAAGCTATTGACAGGCTATGTAAACACAGCCAGCAGAAGAAATTACACTCCCAGTGAGGTGCAGGATAGTTAAAGGGACACTGAATTTTTTCTTTAATAATTTAGAAAGAGCCTGCAATTTTAAGCAACTTTCTAATTTACTCCTAATATCAATTTTTCTTCGTTCTCTTGCTATCTTTATTTAAAAAAAAAAGGAATCTAAGCTAAGGAGCGAGCAAATTTTTGGTTCAGACCATGGACAGCACTTGTTTATTGGTGTTGTCCAATCAGCAAGGACAACCCAGTTTGTTCACCAAAAATTGGCCAGCATCTAAACTTACATTCTTGCTTTTCAAATAAACATACCAAGAGAATGAAGAAAATTTGATAATAGGAGTAAATTAGAAAGTTTCCTAAAATTGCATGCTCTATTTGAATCACAAAAGAAAAAATCTGGGTTCAGTGTCCCTTTAAGTAATAATATTAAATGTTCCATTGTCTTCTCTAAGTTGTGAGCTTTTCTTTTCCAGACAAATATAAAATAAGGAAGCAAGTATGTGTACACAAAGTGATAACATAATGAGATATGATATTATCTGCAAGCTCAACCCATTTCAATTGGTTGTGGTTTAAAAGCACAAAACCAGCTAATTCATATACACAAATAAACCTGAAAATGAAATTTCTCATACATTTTATACTCTGCAGCTGGTATAACAAGTCAATCGAAATACATTAAAGGGACATAATACTCTTATGCTAAATCACTTGAAACCGATGCAGTATAACTGTAAAAAGCTGACAGTAAAATATCACCTGAGCATCTCTATGTAAAAAAGGAAGATATTTTACCTCACAATCTCCTCAGCTCACCAGAGTAAGTTCTGTGTAAAAAGTTATACTCAGCTGCAGCCCATTTGCAGGTAAAAAAAAATGAAGAAATGAACAGCAGCCAATCAGCATCAGCAGTGCTGAGGTCATGAACTCTTTTACTGTGATCTCATGAGATTTGACTTAACTCTCATGAGATTTCATTGTAACCTTCCTTAAACTGAATAGGGAAATAACATGAGAGTGCACGAGGCACAACCCTTCGGCTGTCCCGGGACAGACATACTGATTTGCTGCTTAGAAGTCCTTTACAATTGGATGTGGCTACTGAGAAACTTTTGAGGTAAAATATCTTTCTTTTTTACATAGAGATGTTCAGGTGATATTTTCTAGTCAGCTTTTTACAGCTATACTGCATCACTTTCAAGTGTTTAAACATTTTGGTATTATGGCCCTTTAAGGGATTTTTTTTTTTACAATATATTGTCCCTTTAACTGATCATAATATCTGCTAGAGATGTGCATTTGTTTCGTTATGAATACACATTTGTAACAAAAAACAGATATTCGTTTTGTTTTGACAAAATGAATAGCCGTATGAATGCACCAACGAAAATAATAGAAAACAAAGAAATACTGACGAAATTTGTCAGTATTCATTTGTTTCCTTTAAAAAAAAATTAAGGGTTAATACATTTTTCACACTGGAGAGCGCACACTAATCAGATCCTCTTCTTGTCAGAGCCCCGGCCGCACTAAGGCTTAGCGGGGTTGGCTCCCAGGATCTGCACTAATGTGAGCCGAGTGTGTTAAGTAGACTTGCGCAGCTTCGAAAAATTTGTTTCGGATCAATTCGAATTTGGAAAAAATCGAATGAATTCGTTTCGGATTCTTTCAGATTCTAAAAAAATTCGGCTGGATTCAGTTCAATTCGGAAAATCTGAATTTCGGTAAGTGTTAGGTGGGATGTGCTGTGTATTACACTAGTATTATGTACTGTATATTAGGTTTAACCCATAGCAGAGTGATAAAACCTAATATACTGTACAATACTATCAATAGTATCTCTCAGCGCTCATAATATCCCAATAATGCTTAATGATAGATGGGGTACCTAGCTGCCCCAAAAAATGGTTAAGAAATGTTGATTGTATATCAGAAAGCGCCTAATTAAAGGCTATGGGAATTAGGTTTGGGAAATACTGTATATATCTGTTATTCCTTATATGGTTAATTCTCATATGTGTAGGAATGTATGCCTGAATGCTGTATAGAAATATATACAATTTATTTCTTCATACAATTAATAAACATATAATAGAAACATACATTTAAAACATGGATCCATGTGACAGTATACAAATATAATAGATTGCGATCTATATTCATAAAAAACAATAAATTGACATAATAATTCCTAAATTAGTGTCTTAAAAATCTCCAAATCAGTTCCTAAATTAGTTTCTTAAAATCTCTAAAAATCTCTAAAAAATCTTTATAAAGACCTTACAAAATTAATTAAAACATATAATCCGTTGTAGTCCCTAACCGGTTAGGGTGATTTGATATTCTCAAAAAAACAGTATTAGTCTCTTATTTGGTGTAACTTCATTAAAAAATGTGAAACAAAAAAGAGTGTGAAACACAAAATTTCTTGGCGTGTTGTAATAGTGATAAAAAATATATATATATTGAAAAAATATTTTAAAATAGATTCCAAAAAAACTTTTAAAACGTGAAGTCCAATATTCAAAAATCAAAAAGTAAAGCTAATATAAAAGACATAAAGTTCTTCCGTGTTTTTAAATCCAAAATGGTGGTTGAGGTGGTTGTGAAATGTCAAATGTGTTAAAAAATGGAGAAAAAATAATGAATTAAATCCAAATCCTTATCAAATAATAAGTCTGTGCTTTCTATGGGTGTAGAAAATTAAAATTGGTGTGAATCTTCCTTCTTCTTAACAAATGGTTTGTTGTTGATATATTGATTATAGGGTATTCGGTCTGTGATGAAAGACTCTATCCTTATAAAACCTGTAAACAACAAAATAACATAGTGCAATAATGCTACAAATGTGATAGAAATAATGAAAAACTGCTCACCAATGACTGTCAACGCGTTTCGGCCTCTCAGTAAGGCCTTTCTCAAGACTATAGTTTCTGGTGAGTTATGGTGGCTATTTATGGTGCTTTGTGCCAATCAAAGAGTAGTGATTTTGGCGCCAAAAAACGCTATTCAAGCGTAACCCGGAAGTGGTATTCATACTTCTTTTCCTGTTTTGTTCTGGGGCTCTTTTTCTTATATATTTGCCTATTTTCCCCTTTAATTTTGATGTTATATCAGTTTATTATTGTTGTCGATGTACTTAGTATTGTTGTCTTTATAAGACTCTACCTTTATTCTTACCCTTAGCTAACCGGATGTTTACGCTTGTACGGAAAACCGGAAGTGACGTCATTGCATATTGCGTCACTTCCGGTATGTTCGTTGTTTACAAACATACTCGTTTCCATGCCGATACTTCCGGTGTTTGTGAAATATTGCGGATTTCACTCAGCAATTAAGATTACAATTTCTGGTATTAGTGCGGTTTGAGATAAATTGTTATCATAAAAATATATGATAAAGGGATAAAATCTAATGATAAAAGTCGATAAAAAACGAGAGAAAAAAATTTTTTTTTATAATATAATAAATTAAATTCTATTAGGTTCTGGCATGAATAACATTTTGGTCCTTACAAATATCTAGCAATATAATGATCGCTAAAAAACTAGATCTGAACGATAAAATTACTAATTGGGGTGTCTTGGACTATTGCTATAAAAAACGGTTTCGGATGAGAAATATAATACAAGATGTATAATATAATAAAAGGAATAAATTTTGCTAGGTAAAATAAGTAAAATTAATAAAATGCATATTAATTTTATAAATACTGGCTTGAATAACAAAATCCCTACAAATAGCTGACAATATGATGATCGCTAAAGGAGACTTAATCTTAATATTGGTAGTCTAACTTTAAGTGTTTCTATGTTAGGACAATATGGATATATTCTGTCTATGATGACGGCCCCTAGGTGTACTGATCCACTAATGGTATTGTTTAAAACTACTGTAACGGTACCAACCGGATACCAAGGGTTAACACCAGGGAACAATGTCCTACATAGGGAATCAGCAGTTCACAACCCAGCCAGTTGTCAGGTTTAAACAGAAAGACTTTTATTAAGGCTCATATGCCCAGTATTTATGCAGGTCTGACCCCCCCCAGAAGGGGGGTTGAAAGAATGTTGTACATTGAATGGAGGGAACACGCCCTTTTACATGATACAATAGAATACCTTGCTCAAGCTGATAACAATTTAAACACAGACACACACTTGGCTTTCCTTATCATCTAGGGTCTGCTCTCTGAGGTTGATTAAACAATGGACTGTGTATCAATAACATTAATGACAGTGCACAATAGCTGAGGCTAAAGCTGAACACAGTTAACTCTTTCAGTGCTGACAGAAGGGTCTGTCACATCTACATAGCACAATATACAGCCTATAGACAACCTTTCTTATGTTATAGTCCAGAAGTGGCTAGGTTTGCCACAATGCTCCCCCAGAACCAAGCCGGCATACACAGTCTGATCCCAACGGATCGGCTTGGGGATGTCCGGGGCAACAACTTTCGGCTCAAGTAAGCTACGGGGTGTTCTCCGCCATCTGCTCCAACTTGGCTCAGTACTGCCCCCACCCCAAACATGGAAGCGTCTCTTCCCGGAGGGACTGGGATTGGGTAGTCACAGGGTTAACATCAGCGGGATCCATGGGAGCATAGGCAGAAACAAGGGGGGCCAAGTCATTTCCAAGGAGAACATCAGCAGGTAAGTCCTTCTTGACCCCCACATTCACAAGTCTAGCGCCCACTCCCCAATCCAAATGTACCCTGGCAACAGGTAGGCGGAACACAGTGCCCCCTGCTACCCTCACAGCCACAGTGTCTCCAGTGTGCTGTTTCTCAGGCACCAAGTTCTCTTGAAGCAAGGTCATGGTAGCACCAGCATCCCGTAGACAACTGACCTCCTTCCCATTCACTTTAACCCGTTGCCGGTTATTCCGGTGGGCAGCTTGCACGGGGTCTGCTTCATGTAGGCTGCCCCAGCATTCTGGCGCCTCTACGTAGCGGGCCACAGGCTGAGGATTATGTGGGATTCCGCCAGCGGGTCTTCTCCAGGACTGTGCTTGATTCGCTGCGTTTAGGGGACACTCTGGTCTTTTGTGCCCTAGTTGCTTACATCCAAAGCACCGAATAGGTTGTGAGTAGCCCCGCGAATTGAACCGGGCTCTCTGAGGGTAGTTCGTGGCCGGAGGCCGTGTGGTATAGCGGTGCGCCGGGGGTTGGTAACTGGCAGCTGCTGGGGTGACTGGGGGTCTGTACTCCACTCTAGCAGTGGGCAATCGGTATACTGCTCCCCCTGCCCCTCGTACTGCCACGGATCCGCCAGTGGGTGCTGTATCCGGCACCAAATGGGGAGCTATCAGGGTTAAAGTAGCTCCCGAATCCCGAAGTCCCTGGACCGACATCACCTCATGCAGAATTCCCAGGGGTTCCTCGGCTTGGGTGCTCAACACCTCATGAGCGGCTGGCTCCGTTTGGTAATGGTGAGCAGCCGCCCTTGGGGCCAGGTTCTGTCTGACCTGGTTCCAAGCTTGTCTGCTCCGATTTTGGGTGCACTCACGTGCCATATGTCCCCACTGCTTGCAGGTGTGGCATTGTATATTAGCCCGTCCGTTGTTAGGCTGTAGTCCATGGTGCCTCCTGGCATCAAAATGCTGGTCTGCTAATCTGGCTGCTTCGGTTAAGGTGAGGGGTTTTCGATCTCTCACCCATTCTTGGGCTTCTGGGGACAAGCCGTTAAAGAATTGCTCCAACAGCATCAGTTGTCGCAATTCTTCCATGGTGGTAGCTTGGCTGGCCTGTATCCACCCCTGAGATGCTTGATCCAGCTTGTGGGCCCACTCTGCATGGGAATCTCTTTCTGGCTTGCGCAGGCCTCTAAACTTGCGCCGGTATGCCTCTGAGGTAATGGCATATCTTTCCAAGATCGCTCTCTTCACTTTAGCGTAATCCTTGCTGTCCTCCCTGGGTACAGCGCGATACGCTTCCGCTGCCCTACCGGCTAGCTTGCCTGCTAGCACCGGCACCCATACGGACTGCTCCAAATCATGTAACTCGCACAGTCTCTCAAAATCCTGTAAATACCCATCAATCTCATCCTTCTCCTCACAAAACATTTTAAATGCATGGTATGGGATTTTGGGTCTTACTGGGTTGCTGAGTGCGTCCAAAATGGATTCTGCTCGGGAGGATGCATTCCGCGGACTGTGTGCCATCACGTACTCCTGCACATCTGCCATTACCACGGATAGCATATCCCGTGGTACAGGTTGGGGTAAAAATTCCAGCCTGGTCCTCATTTCCCTCTGGTATAGGGTCTCCTCCATGGCTGCTGGAGGCGTAGCGCTGCGAGCTCTGTCTCCCTCCATCAGCTCAGCAATTAATATAGCCTTGGGTTTGCTGCTGCCTATCTTTCCCCTGGCTTCTAGCAGTTCCTTTTACGTTTGTCTCTTTAGCTTAGAATAATCCATCTCCATTCACTTCGGTCCCTGGTACTCCTTCCATCTTAGTCAGTATTGTAGTAATCCCCCTCTTCCTGAGGTTACTGGCTTGTGTAGTTGCTCTTCTGGGCGATAAGGTTCATTCCGTCGCTTGCCACCAATTGTAACGGTACCAACCGGATACCAAGGGTTAACACCAGGGAACAATGTCCTACATAGGGAATCAGCAGTTCACAACCCAGCCAGTTGTCAGGTTTAAACAGAAAGACTTTTATTAAGGCTCATATGCCCAGTATTTATGCAGGTCTGACCCCCCCCAGAAGGGGGGTTGAAAGAATGTTGTACATTGAATGGAGGGAACACGCCCTTTTACATGATACAATAGAATACCTTGCTCAAGCTGATAACAATTTAAACACAGACACACACTTGGCTTTCCTTATCATCTAGGGTCTGCTCTCTGAGGTTGATTAAACAATGGACTGTGTATCAATAACATTAATGACAGTGCACAATAGCTGAGGCTAAAGCTGAACACAGTTAACTCTTTCAGTGCTGACAGAAGGGTCTGTCACATCTACATAGCACAATATACAGCCTATAGACAACCTTTCTTATGTTATAGTCCAGAAGTGGCTAGGTTTGCCACAACTACATAGAGAGGAATATCTTTAATTGTCTAATATTCTATTATTTTGGGATATCTCTCATGTAATTTGAGAATTCCCCGATAATATTATGGATCTACTAGTACTGTATGTATAATAAAGTCACCGGAAACTTTATTATACATACAGTACTAGTAGATAACCAAATGAAGTAGTTCCCCCACCATCTTTGGGTGGTGACTTAACTTTAACCAAGACACAAGGGTAGGTGTCCGAGATCCATAATATTATCGGGGAATTCTCAAATTACATGAGAGATATCCCAAAATAATAGAATATTAGACAATTAAAGATATTCCTCTCTATGTAGTTTTAAACAATACCATTAGTGGATCAGTACACCTAGGGGCCGTCATCATAGACAGAATATATCCATATTGTCCTAACATAGAAACACTTAAAGTTAGACTACCAATATTAAGATTAAGTCTCCTTTAGCGATCATCATATTGTCAGCTATTTGTAGGGATTTTGTTATTCAAGCCAGTATTTATAAAATTAATATGCATTTTATTAATTTTACTTATTTTACCTAGCAAAATTTATTCCTTTTATTATATTATACATCTTGTATTATATTTCTCATCCGAAACCGTTTTTTATAGCATTAGTCCAAGACACCCCAATTAGTAATTTTATCGTTCAGATCTAGTTTTTTAGCGATCATTATATTGCTAGATATTTGTAAGGACCAAAATGTTATTCATGCCAGAACCTAATAGAATTTAATTTATTATATTATAAATTTTTTTTTTTTTTTTTCTCGTTTTTTATCGACTTTTATCATTAGATTTTATCCCTTTATCATATATTTTTATGATAACAATTTATCTCAAACCGCACTAATACCAGAAATTGTAATCTTAATTGCTGAGTGAAATCCGCAATATTTCACAAACACCGGAAGTATCGGCATGGAAACGAGTATGTTTGTAAACAACGAACATACCGGAAGTGACGCAATATGCAATGACGTCACTTCCGGTTTTCCGTACAAGCGTAAACATCCGGTTAGCTAAGGGTAAGAATAAAGGTAGAGTCTTATAAAGACAACAATACTAAGTACATCGACAACAATAATAAACTGATATAACATCAAAATTAAAGGGGAAAATAGGCAAATATATAAGAAAAAGAGCCCCAGAACAAAACAGGAAAAGAAGTATGAATACCACTTCCGGGTTACGCTTGAATAGCGTTTTTTGGCGCCAAAATCACTACTCTTTGATTGGCACAAAGCACCATAAATAGCCACCATAACTCACCAGAAACTATAGTCTTGAGAAAGGCCTTACTGAGAGGCCGAAACGCGTTGACAGTCATTGGTGAGCAGTTTTTCATTATTTCTATCACATTTGTAGCATTATTGCACTATGTTATTTTGTTGTTTACAGGTTTTATAAGGATAGAGTCTTTCATCACAGACCGAATACCCTATAATCAATATATCAACAACAAACCATTTGTTAAGAAGAAGGAAGATTCACACCAATTTTAATTTTCTACACCCATAGAAAGCACAGACTTATTATTTGATAAGGATTTGGATTTAATTCATTATTTTTTCTCCATTTTTTAACACATTTGACATTTCACAACCACCTCAACCACCATTTTGGATTTAAAAACACGGAAGAACTTTATGTCTTTTATATTAGCTTTACTTTTTGATTTTTGAATATTGGACTTCACGTTTTAAAAGTTTTTTTGGAATCTATTTTAAAATATTTTTTCAATATATATATATTTTTTATCACTATTACAACACGCCAAGAAATTTTGTGTTTCACACTCTTTTTTGCTTCACATTTTTTAATGAAGTTACACCAAATAAGAGACTAATACTGTTTTTTTGAGAATATCAAATCACCCTAACCGGTTAGGGACTACAACGGATTATATGTTTTAATTAATTTTGTAAGGTCTTTATAAAGATTTTTTAGAGATTTTTAGAGATTTTAAGAAACTAATTTAGGAACTGATTTGGAGATTTTTAAGACACTAATTTAGGAATTATTATGTCAATTTATTGTTTTTTATGAATATAGATCGCAATCTATTATATTTGTATACTGTCACATGGATCCATGTTTTAAATGTATGTTTCTATTATATGTTTATTAATTGTATGAAGAAATAAATTGTATATATTTCTATACAGCATTCAGGCATACATTCCTACACATATGAGAATTAACCATATAAGGAATAACAGATATATACAGTATTTCCCAAACCTAATTCCCATAGCCTTTAATTAGGCGCTTTCTGATATACAATCAACATACTGTACAATACTAGTGTAATACACGGCCATCCGAATCTACCGAATAAATTCGAATCGATTCGGATTTATTCGGTAGATTCGGCACTACCGCAATTCGGAAATTCGAATCGATCCGAATCTCCGAATTTGACAAATTTGGCCGAATTTTGATTCGAACCGAATCGAATCGCACATGTCTAGTGTTAAGCATGCAGTTACAGTGGCCGGGGCTCTGGCAAGAATAGGATCAGGTAAGCGCTGCTCTCCAGCGCACAAAAGGTAACTAGAAAGTGAACTTTTTCACCTGTAGCTTTGAACATTTACATTTCTTTTAACTAAAACAAATGTAAATGTTTAAGTAAAATTCAGTAATACCGAATAGTGCAGCCAACAAATATTCTGGGAAACAAATTTCTCAGAATATTCGTTAAGAAAATATAGTCCGAAACAAAATGCATTTGTCTGCACAAGTCTAGTATGTGTAGTATATGCATTTGTGATTTGAGCTATATTATTGAACATCTTATAAAACAAAAAATTATTATTCTTGCACATGATTTTTGCTTTGTGCAAGTGGCACTTTTGGCGTTCTCTTTCCAGTGTTAAATTTCTTGGTATGTTACGTTCAAATATTCAGAAAAAAACATATGATACAGTTCATCATATTACCCGTTTAAACTTTAAAAGGTATATCATTTAAAGGAACATAATGGTCAACACCGAAATATGCATGAGGGAATTTCAAATTTTAATAGATGTATTTTTGCAATATGCTTGTTAATATGCACACAAATGCACATACCCTATGCCTACTCAGTGAGATAGCAGTGATGAGTATCATGTCAGTCACTATTAGGTTTGTAACATGAGTAGGCATGGGGTTTGAATGCTGATGCATAGGGCACAGTGTACAAGTGTATGCTGCTGAAACAGTATAGCTTTTACTAGAATACAAATATATTGCAAAAATGCTTATACAGGTACAAATCCCTAAATCCAGAATTCCAAAAACCAAACTTATTATATAATCCAAAAGTTTTAATATATAACGTTTTAATTTTCGCTCTATAAGACGCACCTGACCATAAGACGCACCTAGTTTTTAGAGGTGGAAAACAAGAAAAAAAATGCCCACACTCCTGAGTCTACCTACTTTCAACAAAGGATACCAAGAAGAGAATGGAGTAAATTTTAGAGTACAAGTAAATTATAAAATTTCTTAAAATTGTATGAATCATTTAAAAAGATGTTGGATTTCATACGCCTTCAATTGCCCATCACTGCTTTAGTGTTTTAAAAGGTTTAGCAATTCCTACATGGTATTATTATTTCAATCTCTATTTGTGTTTTAATAACAGAGTAGTTTCAATTATAATTTTAAAATGAAGAGCAGGGTACATAAATCTACAGCACAAGAAGACACATGCGTTCCATAACTTGTTATCTCTCGCGGTCTTTGCTATGATGATTGAGCCAGTGCAGCTTACTCAGTAGTACTGTGTAATAACATTGACAGTGTCTGTAATGCAATAACACAATACTACTGAATCTGCGGCACCGGATCGGTCATCAAAGCAAAGACTGAGAGAGTTAACAAGTTGTTCTAAATCGGATTACTTATCAGCGATCTAGTCTCAATATTTTATAAATTATCTGCTTGTCATGGCAGAGATATTGAAACCGCTGATAAGTAATCAGATTCAGCAGGCAGACCCTAAAGGCAGACTTACAAAATGGATGCTCCTTCCACCTTCAGCAGACGAGTTCAAGAATTGTTTAACTCACAGTGTCACACTCTCCAGTCTGATGTGTTGTCTTTGCCCGCGACAACTGAGCAATGAGGGCAATTTGTCGCGCTGAGGGCTCCAGGCTAAACAACCCCCATTTGGTGCGCGGGAATAATTAACAAGTGCGCGGGGTCATTAAAATCAATGCGCGGCCGGCGCATATGAGGGAATATTGCTGTGCGGTGTCATTCGTTTAATTTTTTTTTTATGTCACATTCGCTCCATAAGACGCACAGACATTTCCCCTTACTTTTGAAAGGGAAAAAAATGTGTCTTATGGAGCGAAAAATATGGTATATATATATAAATAAAATTATCAAAAATGACTATTTATCCACACCTGTAACTCACAATCGTCTTTGGAAAAACAAAAGAACAGAAAGGGCGCCTCCTAGTGTAGCCAATATATGTAAAACTTGATAGCCACTAATAATAGGATAATACTCACAGAGTATAACGGCAAAGGTAATGCCGAGAATAGCGGTCTGGGAACTCAGCAGTGTCCCAGTAAACTGAGCACCAACGAGGGCAGCTCCTTCTGAAATCAGTAGTAGAATCAGTAGTCTGTAAAAAGGTAAAGAAAGAGGGCGACTCCTAGTGCAGACAGGTAAGGTGTATAAACCCCCTTAATATCATATGATATGTGTACTGGGACGCCATAATATTCCCAGTAAGCATCACTTGCACTATCGTGTGCGCTATATATTGTGAGTACCCACCTATTTGGGATCCATCTAAGGGGGTTTATACACCTTACCTGTCCGCACTAGGAGTCGCCCTCTTTCTTTACCTTTTCACAATCTTCTTTGCCTGTGTGTTTGATTTGGTTTTTGTGTTCTAAAATGCAAATAATAATCTATATTTATTTAATAACATCATATATTACCTCTCTGATTACAGTGCTGTAATATATTTATTTACTATGTAAACAAAAGTATTAGAAAAATTAAACAAAACTAATTATAGTTACATTTATAAGCTGTATTATGAAATGTAAATATTGCACAAATGACATAAGATATTTTTTTAGCTCTGGTTCTGTCCCTTCTTGAAACTGTCCCATTTTAAAGATGCAAATATTCCAAAAACCAAACTATTCTGAAATCCAAACCTTTTACATTCCCAAGCAGTTTGAATAAAAGGTTTTCTTCTTGTATTCAAAACTGAAATGCACGCATGCACGTTTTCTATATATCACTTCATCTCTCACCTGAATAACAAGCAAACAAACAGATGTGGTAAGATAGAGATAGCAAGATGAAAAATCTCTTTTCAAAAGAAAATATCTTCAAACAATTTGATATTTATGATATTTAAACAAACTGATTACATTTGAACTACATTGATTATGCTTGAACCACACTCTATGGAGGGATTATATAGGTGCCATAATTAATATAATTAGACTATATTCATTATATTTGCAATAATGATAATGTTTGCTGCAAAACTATAGGAATTATATCTACACTCTATTAATTATGTTTGCTCTATTATGTTACTGTTTCAAGCCAATTCAGTTCAGTACACTTGAATGTAAGTTAAAGGGACATTATATAAAATGTGTTCAAGCATTTCATTTTTGCAATACTAACCCTAAAACTCAGTTTGATTTTAACCCCCACAACGTTTGGCTTGGAAACCCTCAAGCATTGTATCACTTGATTAGAACACAGTAGGTGAACCAATCAGGAGTGGCAGTCAGAAGACTTGCCAATCACTGGCTGTGTTCTGCTTGGGAGCAGCAGCGTTAAACGTTTTTAAAATGTGCCCCAATTGCCCCCCAAAATGTGTGTAGTTGCTTTTTGTAAATAAAAAATATTAGGATTTTTAATTTAAAAAAAAACTGTGCAAAGTAGTTTTTAGGGGTTAAATGGAGCAGGTGTGAGGTGTTAGAGAAAAACAGCACTGAAAAAGTGCCTTTACATTGCGGTCTTTGGGGACTGTGTGTTTGCTATAAATATGTATGTATATGCTTATATACATATATATTTATGGGTTAATATGTGTATATACACATATAAACACATAAATATATATGTATATAAGCCTATACATATATATTTACAATCTGCTGCCCATCGCTGCGTGACTTACCCCCTTTGCTGTGCTAGTTCTCATGCCGTGTCTGACGGCATGAGAACGAGGCTCTCATTGGAGCCTATAAAAGCACGCTCTCATGAGCGCAAAGCTTCCGTGCAATGCGAATGCGAGGTCACATTCACATTGCACCTAACTTTTAATACCAGTTCACATTTGCGTACACTGGTATTACTGAGTGGGGTGATATTTTGCGCTGCACACGTAATCTGGTCCTATATGTTTTAGCAAGAATATATTTTTCCTGTGCAGGTGCCTAACCAAATAAAGGCAATGTACTTTATACATTGAAAACCCTTATTCCTCTGCTATGATTTGAGTCACAGTTGTAAGCATAAAGTATAAAAAAAATTGAAATAAAGCCAGAATCACAAATTTAGAAGACTGGCCTTGATTGTACAGAAGCCAATGGTTACTGTATAAATCGCAATTTCATATGTCGTGCTGGCATATTATTTCTGTTGAATTTGTTCCCTGGGAAAGTATACTTTAATATTTTTGCTTCATAACACGTGCATACCATAGATTTTATTTGCTCTTAGTGGAGCAGACTGTGACACGCTTTCCACACAAATCAGGGAATATAATTTCTATAGAATGAAAGCAGGGAAAGCCCCTTCAGGTGTTAGGTTAATCATACACTAGCTTCTGTAACTTGCAGCATTAAATTGGAATATTTTATCCATATGTGTTTCTGTGCAGTTAAAGCAATTTTAAAAATGAAGAATGTGAAAATATGAACACTATAAAACATGATATGTCAGGAAAGATTCAAATCTATGAGTAGGACCCATGAATGCTAAACATCAATCAACTAGGAGCAAAACTCAGCTGCATGATAGATTAATGCATATAAAGGGCAAATATGGAAGAAGATATTGTACAAAATATATCTTTCATAATAGTCTCAAGAAATGAAAAGACTACAAAAAGGATTCTATATAGAAAATGTTCCAGAAATATTTCCATCTGTATATTGGTTATAGTTGGAGGTATGTCCTTATGGTCAATTTAGTCTAAAATTTTAGTCTAAAAATAAAATAAAATATTTTACTGTTAATCAAAAACTTATTTCAAGTTATGTGTTTAACCCTTGCAGAGGAGTTTGAACACAAAGTGAATTATACTATCAGGATCTGCAGTTCCTTGCTACTCTTGTGCAGGACATAACTGGTAAGCCAATCAGAAGCAGCATATGCATGTACCCACCAATCACCGACCATGTCCTGCTTTAAAGGATTCCAAAACGTTCTCATTTTTTTTGCACCAACAGACCATAAATATTCAATTTTGCATGTATAAATATTATAACATACCTATTTGCTGTCTGTAACAAAGGTTCTGAACTTGAGAATAATTCATTTTAATTTTCGGGTATTATGTCATATCAGAAAGCCCTCAAATATGGGAGGCGTGCGATCCGAGAAACCTACCAATAGAAATTACAATTTCATTATTTTGCAACTGTCTGACCATGCGCATATCGATTTGTTAAAATTCCTAAAATTCATTAATAATTGGTTTTTAAATATATAAATATAGATATATCATCGTTAAAAATCCACTTAGTGCTGTTATATGTATCCAATTCCTAAATGTGATTAAGCTGGTCTGCATGTTTTCCTGCGGTGACATCTGTTATGACGAGCAGGATAAATCACGCATGCGTATAGCGGCAAACATTTGCCACGTTGATAACTGGGATTATCGATGTGGATTGGAGGATAAGAAGTTATTGCCGGTCAGTGGGTTTGGAATTCAATAAAAAATTCCGAAGACAAATACTACTAAACAGTAAATATATGATGCGCTATTGTAATTACAAACTAAACTTATTTATATGAGATATAGTGTGACCGCACCACCCTTTCTAGACAATATGCTCAGGCACGGGATAAAGTCCGGTCACAGACTGTATAATAATAAAAAAAATCATAAATCCCAGCCACTGAGTCTTAGAATCAAGAAGTTTTTATTCTTCAACAAAAGATATGATCAAATTGATCTTTCACACTATGCAATCATAACAACCATCAAGGAAACGTCTGATGTAGGTTCACTCAGATCCACACATACCCCATCCACCAAACACATCCGTGTCTAACCCTCAGCACAAATTTTTAAAGAAAGAAAACATCAGAAGAACATCAGAAAAACAAAATGAAAACTATATTATCACTCCCAGGGCGTCCCCAGGGAGTGAAATTCGACACCACCCACTAAGGACTTTGTAAGATTTAGAACCATTAAGAGTGTCCGCTAGATCCGTAACTCTGTAATATTATGTGAACCAAGAGTGTCTCGTACTGTTGCGGATACTCCTAAAACAAGAGTGTCTCGTACGTTACAAATCTTCCAACTGTAACAATGTGTAATTATTTGAAAACCATCAGCAACTATCTTATTGCCACTGTATGAAGGCGGTCACAGGAAACATAACATGTTACAGTATTTGTAATCCATTACAGTGAATTCTGGTAACGACTTTAATGACAAGTCTTGTAGTTGTAAGAGTATTACGTTTTGTTTTTTTTTGGTTTTTTTTTGTTTTGTTTTTTTTAAACTCATTTATAGTGATCTGGCTATTGGAGGTAAATTGTTTCATGGGTTTTGTGTACCTTTAAGAAACAGCATGTCGTTTACCTACTACATAACTATGGGATCATCAATTCCAAATATATCAAATTTTTGATATCGGAAAAAAATGTGCTCATCCATTTTTTTTATTATCAAAGCAATTACAATCTTCAAACACAGCTGATCTCCATTTCCCCGCAACGGCACTCTTAACAAATGATAATGGCTGTTGACAAACAAACGCTGGAATTGTTATGTAAAAAAAAACAATTGCGCAAATCAAAAATGGTTGTTTTGCATTTGTATTACCTCACATTGCATCCCTATGAACTCCACAGCCAATCAGAGACTTTACAAGATGACTACCATGTAACAGAACCCTATCAGTGAGTGTTTCCTTTTATAGTGAGTTAATGCAGTCCATGTGAGTGTTGCAATTGAATAGAATGTTATATCTTTTTTATTTAAAAACTACTGAAAGGGGAGAGAGACAGAGCAAAAGAGAGGGGGGGTAGAGGGGGGAGTGAGAGAGCAAAAGAGAAGGATGGAGAGAAAAGAGCAAAAGAGAGAGATGGAGGGAGAGCAAAAAAAAGGGGAGTGAGACAGAGCAAAAGAGAGGGGGAGAGAAAGCGCAAAAGGGGGGAGAGAGCGAAAAAGAGAGGGGGAGAGAGAGAGCACAAAAGAGAGGGGGAGAGAGTGCAAAAGAGAGGGGGAGAGAGACAGCGCAAAAGAGAGGGAGAGAGAGATAGCGCAAAAAAAAGGGGGAGAGAGAGAGCGCAAAAGAGGGGGGAGAGAGAGCGTAAAAGAGAGGGGGAGAGAGGGAGCAAAAGAGAGGGGGAGAGAGAGCAAAAGAGAGGGGGGGGAGAAAGCAAAAGAGAGGGGGAGAGAGGGAGCAAAAGAGAGGGGGAGAGAGAGAGCAAAAGAGAGGTGGAGCGAGAGAGAGTGCAAAAGAGAGGGAGAGAGAGCGCAAAAGAGAGGGGGAGAGAGCACAAAAGAGAGGGGGAGAGAGAGCAAAAGAGAGGGGGGAGAGAGAGAGCAAAAGAGAGGGGGAGAGAGAGAGCAAAAGAGAGGGGGAGAGAGCACAAAAGAGAGGGAGAGAGAGAGAGCAAAAGAGAGGGGGACAGAGAGAGAGCAAAAGAGAGGGGAAGAGAGAGAGAGCAAAAGAGAGGTGGAACGAGAGAGAGTGCAAAAGAGAGGGGGAGAGAGCGCAAAAGAGAGGGGGAGAGAGCACAGAAGAGAGGGGGAGAGAGCACAAAAGAGAAGGGGAGAGAGCACAGAAGAGAGCGGAGAGAGCACAAAAGAGAGGGGGAGAGAGAGAGAGCAAAAGAGAGGTGGAACGAGAGAGAGTGCAAAAGAGAGGGGGAGAGAGCGCAAAAGAGAGGGGGAGAGAGCACAGAAGAGAGAGGGAGAGAGCACAAAAGAGAAGGGGAGAGAGAGAGCACAGAAGAGAGGGGAGAGAGCACAAAAGAGAGGGGGAGAGAGAGAGCAAGGGGTGACACTGCTGTACTGCAAAAAATGGCCCATGTAAACGGGCTTTAGGACTGGTATATATATAATCTGTTATACATATTATCATTTCTGCTTTATTTTCTTGGTATCCTTAATTGAATAAGTAGCAATGAACTACTGGGAGTTAGCTGAACACATCTTTAAAGGGACAGGAAACTCAGATGTTTTCTTTCATGATTCAGATAGAGCATACAATTTTAAACATATAAAATGTGCAGCCACCAATCAGCAAATAGCACCCATGTGCTGAGCCTTCCTAGCAATGCTTTTCAACAAAGGATATCTAAAAAATGAAGCAAATTAGAATAGAAGTAAATTGGAAAGTTGTTTAAAATTTTATGCTCTATCTGAATCATGAAATGAAAAAATGTGTGTTTTCTGTTCCTTTAAACCAGTGACAACAGGCAGATATGAGAAGCCAGCAATCAACAGCTAGATCCCAGCTCCTAAGCCTACCTAGGTATTATTATCAACCATGAATATTAACAGAACAAAGCAAATCAGAAAATAGAAGTCAATTAAAAAGTTGTTTAAAACTGCATGCTCTATCAGAATCACAAAATAAAATGTTGGTGTTTCATGTCCCTTTAAGTCATATTGCAGGGGCTAATTACATAGTTTTCAATGTGTATTATTTTTTGTAATTAAATGCTCTAATCAATTAGATTGTTTCCCTTTT
Organism: Bombina bombina; assembly: GCF_027579735.1. NCBI lineage: Eukaryota > Metazoa > Chordata > Amphibia > Anura > Bombinatoridae > Bombina > Bombina bombina. Next base: position 1,052,683,234 of record NC_069503.1, read on the forward strand.
AGACTGGAATGACCCCTGCATTTATGTGAAGAAAGGGAACAACTATTTTAGAAAAATAATTCAAATTATACCAAAAAATCATTAGTTGCCTTTTAATGCACAAAACCTAAGAAACCAAAACCAGAACCATAAGATAACGAATACATTGTACACTTTTGTTGGGAACCAGTGTCTTATACTAATATAACTAATATTCTCATAAAGATAATGCCAAATTCAACAACCCTGTCTTATTTAGTGATATTTTATAAATAGAAACGTAATATTACACAACATTGTTTCCTTAGATATTTCATCAATATCTAAGCACAATGGGATATCATTTTCCATTTTCTAGCGGAGCTGAATTCTACCATTTGAAGTTTATAATGATTTCCCAGCAGGTCATGTGAATAGGAGTGAAGTTTCTTGCAAGGGCCTATTTTAAAGGTAAAAAAGAAAATGTTTGAATGTTTTATAGCAAGTTTCATTTTGATTTTACTGTCCCTTAGGTTCATCCAGGAAAGGCACGGCTAACCAGTGCTATGTCATTTATCCCCTGGAAGTCACTTAGGTAACATTTTACAGCTAAACAGACAAACTTATCTAGAGGTGAAAAAGTTTATCCCTGATAAGAGTTGATACACTATTTAAAGAATAAGACATAAACCTTATCATATTCTGCTTGGAAGGTGTCAGATAAAACTAAACCTGCTTTTGATAAATATTGTTAATGAGCAATAAAGTTTGAACAAAATGAATTCTTAAGAATTATTTAAAATATATTTATTTAAAGAATAACCTATATTTATATTTATTGTAAGCATAAAGTTTTTATTTTTACATCAATGAAAGTGATGACCAAAGATCTTCCTTGTTTTATCCATCAGCTGTTTTTGTAAATAATCTGTAACGTTAGATAAACCTGTCTGAGGCACTCAGGATATGCATAAGGGTTTAAATGAAATAACATGATTGCTAAAATCTCCTCACTTGCAATAAAGGGTACTGATATGTTTTATGTAAAGTGATATTAAACTCAAAATTACATTCCCTGAAAATGTTTTATCATGCGTATTAAAAATGTCTTCTTTTCTTGACATTTTATAGTTTTTCCATTGCAACCAAAAAGTTTGGAGTGCAATCTGCTGATTTTAGAAGAACATTGTACATTGCCTAATCAGTGTAGGAGCTCATAGCTACCTATTGCTAAGTGACTATAGCACATGAGATAGATGTTTAAAAAGCTTTTCAAAGCCATGTCTCTATACTTTAAAACAATTCAAAGTCTGCCAACATAATTACAGTTTTAAATGGTTTAAACATGAATTTTGTATCCTGATCTTTTCTAAGCAGTGTTTAATTACACTCTCTCTCTCTCTCACACACACACACATATATATATATATATATAAAATTAAAGGGACATTAAACACCTCAAGATGTTAATAAAACAACTTTGCAATATACTTTAATTATTTATTTTGTTCTCCTTTCCTGTAATTTGATTCTGAATATTGTGGGCTTTCCAATCAATGTTAAACATGGAAATGCGGACACAGCAATATTCCACACAGTCATTGGTTGCACTCTCTAGTAAGCAATGTATAATGATTTCTAATTGGCCTCAGCAGTTACAATATGGCGGCACCCACTTCTTTATAGACATTAACATTAACCTTATTTTTTTTTCAATATTTAAACAATTAATATCATTTTTAAAAATACATTTTCAAATTATTCTCAGGGTAATCTTTGCTCTGAATACATCATTCAAGTAATGATTTATTTAGTGTTTAATGTCCCTTTAAGGTAAATTATATATCAATCTTATCCACCTGTGCTCTAAAGTTCCTATGTATTTTTGAATTCCTGACATTACTAAATATCTCACTCTTGTTTGTTCCTTTTTAGGAAAGACTACAGTTACAGTAAATTCCACCAAGAAGCATACAAAAGAATTCTTCGTGTAAAATATTCAAATTAACTAAATGTTATCTCAGAGTGTTTGTATCACCCATATTACTGAATAATCATTCAACAAAAAAAATGAAAAGAATGTTTTGTACAAATTACTTCATCATGTTTCTGTATTTGTGATGTTATGTATCAATTGTGTGTAGTTTTCATTTCTTATTTATGTTTTTACAAGTTTGTATGTTTTTATCTTCTTTATAAAAATGCTGTTTACAGTTCTGAACAAGCATTTACTTAGGTGCCTTTTTATGTAAAATGTAATCATTTTTGTTGTGTATAATGTTTTAAACTAACAGTTTGGATCAAGATGTATTATATTTTAATTGAATTATTTCGATATTCCATTTGCACACCAGATATTGTGAGTCTTATTGCTATAGTGACCAACTATTCATTTTTTGTCTTCATAATTGTTGTGAAGCAGACAATTATTTAACCCTTGTTTCTATTTTTAGAAACTCAGTTTTCATGCAAATCCCAAGCAGTTGCTGACATCGTGATTCTGGTCGATGGGTCATGGAGTATTGGAAGACTTAACTTTAGGCTTGTTCGACTTTTTCTGGAGAACCTTGTTGCTGCATTTAATGTTGGCACAGATAAAACTAGAATAGGTAACTTGCTTTTTATTCTTACAATAATAAATAGCAGAACAGCATTGTGCAATCTCAATATTTTGCATGTTAATTGAAGTTTATATTGAAATTGGGCTTCTATGGGTTTGCTTTTTCCTAACGTGTGACAAAATATATGATATAATCTCATGTAATTCATAGAGGATATAATACTCCAACATATAAAATATCAGTTAAAAGTTAGTGGGTCAGTTACAAGCTGTGCACAATTAATAATGCACAGTGCATTATTTTCTGCACAGTCTCACCCAAACAATAAGGATCAGGTATTAAAAGTTGTTGATTAAAATGGTTAATCTACAAAATTTTAATGCACCCAATACTTATATAGCACACCCTATACTTTCAATGGTAAGCGGAGTTGCACTTGTGTAAATGCAAAATATAGCTTTCACCTTTAAAGGGACAGTATACACTCATTTTCATATAACTGCATGTACTAGACACTACTATAAAGAATAAGATGCACAGATACTGATATAAAAATCCAGTATAAAACTGTTACTTAGAAGCTCTCAGTTTAGCTCTGTTGAAAAGGTAGCTGGAAAGCCCACTGCAAGTGGGAAATAAGACACTCCCTCGTCCCCCTTCTTTTGCATATGAAAAGATCCTTCATACAAAGAGGAGCAAGCTGGAGAAGGTATGTATTGGGTACTTGGAAAGCATGGCTAATCACCCGTAAGGGTCTCAAGGCACTGCTCATTTTATCGACTTTGGAAGGATGAAAGGCTGCGTGGACCTTGCCAGGGATCGAACTTGCAACACTCCGGTTGCTACAGAGCTCAGCCACAGTGCATTAGCATGCTGAGCTGTCTATCCAGCTTGCTGAGCTATCTGTCCGGCTTGCTGAGCTATCTGTCCGGCTTGCTGAGCTATCTGTCCGGCTTGCTGAGCTATGTGTCCAGCTCAGCAGCCGGACAGGTAGCTGACGGTATTCTCATAAAACTTTAGGGCTTGGTTAGGAGTCTGAAAATCAGAGCAATGTTATTAAAATAATAAGAAGCAAAACTATATATATTTAAAAAAAAAAAAAAAAACTTTATGGGCTATATAAATAGATCATCTACAAAACATTTATGCAAAGAAAAAATGAGTGTATAATGTCCCTTTAACTCCTTTGAACACCAGGAATGTTATCACAAAACCTCAGTATGCAGAAGGCATCAAATGACATAGGTCAACCAAATAAACAAGATGCAGTATAGAGAAAACTTAAGCTTACTCACAAACACTTCAGCACTCCAATGTGCTGAATGAAATAGACTGAATAATCCCAGTGATTCAGCTCACTGAACTCCTAAACAGAAACAACTCCTTAGACGTAATGTGTTTCTAATCCAGTCCACTCCAAAGCTTAAGTGAAAAACATTTATTTAAAAAATCATTTAAAAAGCCCAACATAATTAATTATAATTAAACACAAGTACCAAAATATGCAACATTTTTCTCACCTAAAGCCTCTGTTTCATTAGGGATACACAAACTAATAACATGGAGTCTTTTAACCAGTTGGCTGGATTTATACTATTGTTGTCCCCTGGTTGGGGTTAAGTAAATTGTTTCAGACTTCTTGAGACCAGTAATATTACAAATAATGTGTACCTGCTATTGGTAGACCTTAAACACAGCCTATATATATTAACTGTAGTGTACAATTTCTAGTTTGCTCTACAGGCAAGTATACAGAACTCAAAAATATGTATTGCAATGTTTTAGGCATCCCTAGGCAGCTTTCTATTCAGAAATCTGCCCTTTTATACCACTAGAAGCAAACTTTTTATTACAATAATTATTTATTAAAAGAAGACAAGAAGGCAATAGCTTGTGCACTGAATACTTTTAATAAACATTTATTTAAAATGTATACATCATTTTCAAAATGGTATTTGATTCAATGCCGTTTATAAATTGTTGTAGTTTCCATTCTTTGCTTGTTGACTAACTGCATTATAGAGAGGGATACAGCATTATGTGATCTGCATACAGTAGGTTAATAAATGTGTAGACTCAAAGATTAATGTTTTTATTATTATTTCATTTAACTATTAAATATGTAAACTTAGCCCAGTAGTGTATAACCAATGAAGATTGCTGCTAATGCTAAAATATAAGTAAATATGGGAATTATCACACAATCTTCCTTAGTGGTAGATTATCCAATTGTTTAGAGTCAAGGGACATGCAATTCACAATTGTGATGCACATGAAAACATTTAAAAGGACAGTCAACTCCAAAAATGTTATTGTTTAAAAAGATAGCTAATCCCTTTATTACCCATTCCCCATTTCTGCATAACCAACACTGTTATATTAATATACTTTTTACCTCTGTGATTACCTTGTATCTAAGCCCCCTTATCACATGACTATTTATTATCTATTGACTTGCATTTTAACCAGTTAGTGCAGTGTCATCCACAACCCATGGGTGTGAGCACAATGTCATCTAGAAGGCTCACATGATCTAGCACTCCCCTGTTGTGAAAAGCTAATAAAAAAGCATGTAATAAGAGGCTGTCTGTAGTGGTTTAGAAACAGGCAGACATTTAGAGGTTTAAATTATATAAAATATATTAATATAACAATTTTGGTTGTGCAAAGCTGGGGAATGGGTAGTAAAGGCATTGTCTATCTTTTTAAACAATAACAATTTTGGTGTTGACTGTCCCTTTAAGTTTTAAATATGCATATATTAGCAAAACATTTTCCTGTGATTCTAATTTTGCACGTTAATCCATTGAATCATCTTATTTACAGCAAGCTAGGAATGCTACAATGTTAGGTAAAAATGTAAATGCATTTAACATTAATGTGGATCTTCTTGGTTTATAGGCCTTGCACAGTACAGTGGCGACCCTAGAATAGAATGGCATTTGAACGCTTTCAACACAAAGGATGCTGTGATAGATGCTGTCCGTAACCTTCCGTACAAAGGAGGAAACACATTAACAGGTACAGTTTCTGTGTACAAACTAGACATTGGATTACTTTATTCAAGGGGAAAAGGCCTGGATTTGACTTCTTTACAGCCACTGTGGCAGTTTAAATAGGATATTTATGGAGAAGGAATTAAAAGCGAGATAAAAAGAGAGTTGGAATAAGAAATGAGTCAGCGGAATGAACAGGTAAAAGAGAATGAATATATCAGGAATGATAAAGCAATAATGAAATGGGAAGAATGGAAGTGAAATGGGGATTATAAAGATAAAGTTGAAATAAGATTGCAGAAGATGAAATAGGTTTTTCTATAGGAGCAGACATGATCACTTTCCGAGTTGCACCTGATTTTGTGCCTCCTTTAAAGGGACATGAAACCCCAAAAAATTATTTCACAATTCAGATAGAGCATACTATTTTAAACAACGTTCCACTTTATTTATATTATCTAATTTCCTGCTTTCTCTTGGTGTCCTTTGATGAAAAACAAACCTAGGTAGACTCAGGAAATGGGAGTTAGCTGCTGATTGGTGGCTGCACATATATGCCTTGTTTCATTGGCTTACCGATGTGTCCAACTAGATCCCAGTAATGCATCACCGCTCCTTTAATAAAGGATACAAAGAGAATGAAGCAAAATTAATAATATATGTAAATTAAAAAGTTGTTTACAATTGTATGTTCTATCTGAATCATGAAAGACAATTTTTGAGTTTCATGTCCCTTTAAAGAAACATGTCAAAATATGTTAAAAACAAGTAAAAATTAAACTTTTATACTTAGGATAGATTGTAATATTTAAAGCAAAAACATTTTTCCAATTTGTATTTATTATTATCCCTCTTCTGGTATCCATTGTTAAAACTTATATCCTTTCCCATAAGAGCATAGTGTCGGAAACTCTGGAGCATTTAGCAGTGTAATTGTTAAAAACATTATTGCAAACATTGCTTCCATATAGTACTCAAGCCACAAGCACACTCTTGGGCATACCTTAGTATGCTCTCACAGAAAGAAGCTAAGTAAACAGAAGTAAATTGGAAAGATTGTTAAAATTTTAAGCAATACTTCTTAAAGTTTCTACTTATTAAACCGCTGTTCCTGAAAAGATTGCCCCTTACCCATATACTTAAGAATTTGCATGAAAAAACCTCATACATATATATTTATTAAAAAAAATGTAGAATTCATCCTTTAAATGTTTTTTTTATATCCTATGTTAGTTTTAGCTTCATTACTATACATAATTAGTAGCTGATTATAATTTGCATGCCATTTGTGCCAATTTCTAGTCATTCAGCTTATCTTATTTAATAACATCTTTAATAGGACTTGCGCTGACGTACATTCTGGAAAACAGCTTTAAGCCGGAAGCAGGAGCCAGAGAGGGGCTTCCAAAGATTGGTATTTTGGTCACTGATGGAAAGTCCCAAGATGATGTTATTCCACCTGCGAAAAGTTTACGAGATGCTGGAATTGAACTCTTTGCAATTGGTATGCTTTGAGGAATTTTAGACATTAATCAGTAATGTGATTTTAGCTGTTAAAGCTACAGTTTAATTTTAAAGCAGGGTGCATATATATATATATATATATATATATATGGTTGTTTATATATATATGTATATGTGTGTGTATATATATATATATATGATTGTTTATATATATATGTGTGTGTATATATATATGATTGTTTATATATATATATATGTGTGTGTATATATATATGATTGTTTATATATATATATGTGTGTATATATATATGATTGTTATATATATATATATGTGTGTGTATATATATATGATTGTTTATATATATATATATATATGTGTGTGAATATATATATGTGTGTGTATATATATGATTGTTTATATATATATATGTGTGTGTATATATATATATGATTGTTTTTATATATATATGTGTGTGTATATATATATGATTGTTTATATATATATATATATATATATATGTGTGTGTATATATATATGATTGTTTATATATATATGTGTGTGTATATATATATGATTGTTTATATATATATGTGTGTGTATATATATATGATTGTTTATATAAATATGTGTGTGTATATATATATATGATTGTTTATATATATATGTGTGTGTATATATATATGATTGTTTATATATATATGTGTGTGTATATATATGATTGTTTATATATATATATGTGTGTGTATATATATATATGATTGTTTATATAAATATGTGTGTGTATATATATATATGATTGTTTATATATATATGTGTGTGTATATATATATGATTGTTTATATAAATATGTGTGTGTATATATATATATATATGATTGTTTATATATATATGTGTGTGTATATATATATGATTGTTTATATATATATATGTGTGTGTGTATATATATATATATATATATATGATTGTTTATATATATATATGTGTGTGTGTATATATATATGATTGTTTATATAAATGTGTGTGTATATATATATGATTGTTTATATATATATATGTGTGTGTATATATATATATATATATATATATATATATATATATACAGTGAGGCCCCGGTTTACGCACGACTCGGTATACGAAATTTCGGTTTACGAAATCGAAATTTGAAGAAAATTTGACTCGGTTTACGAATTTTTTTCGCAATACGAAACAAAATGCCGGTTTGCCCCCCTCGGTTTACGAATATTTTTCGCAATCGAAACCAGTGGCCCCTGTGCCCCCTGCATACTCAAGTATGATTGAATTAATGAAGTTTGGGTACCAGTGTAGAGGTGTTGGAGAGGTTTTGGAGCCATTTTGCAGCAAGTTGTTGAGCCTTTTGAGCCATTTGCAGCAAGTTGTTAAGCCTTTTGGAGCCATTTGCAGCAAGTTGTGGAGCCTTTTGGAGACATTGGAGCCATTTGCAGCAAGTTGTTAAGCCTTTTGGAGCCTTTTGGAGCCTTTTTTGGACACTTTACTTGAATTTTTTCGGACCTCCGGAACGCATTAATTGATTTTCAATGCATTCCTATGGGAAACCGTGTTTCGGTTTACGAATTTTTCGCAATACGAAACGACCCGGAGAACGAATTAAATTCGTAAACCGAGGCCTCACTGTATATATATATATAATTATATATGTATAAATGTGTGTATAGATACAGATATATATGTATGTATATATATTTCTTGTAAATTTCACAATGCATAAATTTTAATAACAAAAGCTACAGATATCTTTTAGATTTTTGAAAGATAGCAACACAACGTTTCTAGTAAGGTGGCTGTAGATGCAGTTATTTAGTATAATTGAGAGGAAAAAACAGCTGCATGCTTTTAAGTCACTTCTTTCAGTCTTTGGGCTTTCATCAGTTCTATTGGCAAAGATGGCACCACCCTTTCTTTGCAGTAATATAATGATACTTTACAGTAATAAATCCAGAGATGCATTTCTAAATGCAAAACATTTGCTAGTTTGTATTATTGTGTATGCTATTAGGTATGACATTTTGCACATTTTAGAGGCCAGGAAGATTATTGAGATGCCAGACACATTTTTTTAGGGACAAGGCACGGATGATTTTATACTGATATCTGAAACATATTCTAAAAATTAGAAGACAGAAGAAATAAATCTAAGAGCCATTGTCTCACTCATACAGACACACACATTTACTCATGCAAACACTCACTCATACACATATTCATACATACACACACTCATACATACTCACACTCATACATACTCACACTCATACATACTCACACTCATACATACACATATTCATACATACACATATTCATACATACACACACTCATACATACTCACACTCATACATACTCACACTCATACATACTCACACTCATACATACACATATTCATACATACACATATTCATACATACACACACTTATACATACACACACTCATACATACACATATTCATACATACACACACTCATACATACACACACTCATACATACACACACTCATACATACTCACACTCATACATACACATACTCATACATACACATATTCATACATACACACACTCATACATACACACACTCATACATACACACACTCATACATACTCACACTCATACATACACATACTCATACATACACATATTCATACATACACACACTCATACATACACACACTCATACATACACACACTCATACATACTCACACTCATACATACACATATTCATACATACACACACTCACTCATACACATATTCATACATACACACACTCATACATACACACACTCATACATACACATATTCATACATACACATATGCATACATACACACACTCATACATACACACACTCATACATACACACACTCATACATACACATATTCATACATACACATATGCATACATACACACACTCATACATACACACACTCATACATACACACACTCATACATACACATATTCATACATACTCACACTCATACATACACATATGCATACATACACACACTCATACATACTCACACTCATACATACACATATTCATACATACACATATTCATACATACACACACTCATACATACTCACACTCATACATACACATATTCATACATACACATATTCATACATACACACACTCATACATACTCACACTCATACATACACATATTCATACATACACATATTCATACATACACACACTCATACATACACACACTCATACATACACATATTCATACATACACACACTCATACATACTCACACTCATACATACACATATTCATACATACACATATTCATACATACACACACTCATACATACACATATTCATACATACACATATGCATACATACACACACTCATACATACACACACTCATACATACACACACTCATACATACACATATTCATACATACTCACACTCATACATACACATATGCATACATACACACACTCATACATACACATATTCATACATACACAAACTCATACATACACACACTCATACATACTCACATTCATTCATACACACACTCATACATACACACACTCATACATACTCACACTCATACATACACATATTCATACATACACATATTCATACATACACACACTCATACATACACACACTCATACATACACATATTCATACATACACACACTCATACATACTCACACTCATACATACACATATTCATACATACACATATTCATACATACACATATTCATACATACACACACTCATACATACACACACTCATACATAATCACACTCATACATACACATATTCATACATACACACACTCATACATACTCACACTCATACATACACATATTCATACATACACATATTCATACATACACACACTCATACATACTCACACTCATACATACACATATTCATACATACACATATTCATACATACACACACTCATACATACTCACACTCATACATACACATATTCATACATACACATATTCATACATACACACACTCATACATACACACTCTCATACATACACATATTCATACATACACACACTCATACATACTCACACTCATACATACACATATTCATACATACACATATTCATACATACACACACTCATACATACTCACACTCATACATACACATATTCATACATACACATATTCATACATACACACACTCATACATACACACACTCATACATACACATATTCATACATACACACACTCATACATACTCACACTCATACATACACATATTCATACATACACACACTCATACATACTCACACTCATACATACACATATTCATACATACACACACTCATACATACTCACACTCATACATACACATATTCATACATTCACATATTCATACATACACACACTCATACATACACATATTCATACATACACACACTCATACATACACACACTTATACATACACATATTCATACATACACATATTCATACATACAAACACTCATACATACACATATTCATACATACACATATTCATACATACACACACTCATACATACACATATTCATACATACACACACTCATACATACACACACTTATACATACACATACTCATACATACACATATTCATACATACACACACTCATACATACACATATTCATACATACACATATTCATACATACACACACTCATACATACACATACTCATACATACACATATTCATACATACACACACTCATACATACACATATTCATACATACACATATTCATACATACACACACTCATACATACTCACACTCATACATACACATATTCATACATACACATATTCATACATACACACACTCATACATACACATATTCATACATACACACACTCATACATACACACACTTACACATACACATATTCATACATACACATATTCATACATACACACACTCATACATACACATATTCATACATACACACACTCATACATACACACACTTATACATACACATATTCATACATACACACAGTCATACATACATATGCATATTTATACATACACACACTCATACATACACACACTCATACATACACATATTTATACATACACACACACACTCATACATACACATATTCATACATACACACACTCATACATACATATATTCATACATACACACACACACTCATACACACACATGTTCATACATACACACACTCATACATACACACACTCATACATACACAAACTCATACATACACACACTCATACATACTCACACTCATACATACACACACTCATACATACTCACACTCATACAAACACACACTCATACATACACACATTCATACATACACACACTCATACATACTCACACTCATACATACACATATTCATACATACACATATTCATACATACACACTCATACATACTCACACTCATACATACACATACTCATACATACTCACACTCATACATACACATATTCATACATACACACACTCAAACATACACATATTCATACATACACACACTCATACATACTCACACTCATACATACTCACACTCATATATACACACACTCATACATACTCACACTCATACATACACTCATACATACACATATTCATACATACACACACTCATACATACACACACTCATACATACACAAACTCATACATACACACACTCATACATACACATATTCATACATACACACACTCATACATACACACACTCATACATACATATATTCATAAATACACACACTCATACATACACACGCTCATACATACACACACTCACTCATACACATATTCATACATACACACATTCATACATACACACACTCATACATACACACACTCATACATACACATATTCATACATACACATATTCATACATACACACACTCATACATACACACACTCATACATACACACACTCATACATACACACACTCATACATACACACACTCATAAATACACACACTCATACATACTCACATTCATACATACACACACTCATACATACACACATTTATACATACACATATTCATAGATACACACACTCATACATACACCTATTCATACATACACACACTCATGCATACACATATTCATACATATACACACTCATTAGGGCCGTCTTTAATATTGATTGGACCCTGGGCAAACATTTTCTTGGCCCCTCACCCACCCACCCACAAACACCAGAGGGAAACACTTGTTGTATTCTGTAGTGTGCATGTAATATATATCACATGCATAAGCTATAGCAGAGCACACAAGTGTCTGATATTATAAAGCACTGAGCCATGTGCCACTTACACTCAGGACACTACTACTAGGGTATAGAGTTGAACACTTGTTGTGTTCTGTAGTGTGTACATAATATATATCACATGCATAAGCTATAGCAGAGCACACAAGTGTCTGATATTATAAAGCACTGAGCTATGTACCACTTACACCCAGGGCACTACTAGGGTATAGAGGAGAGCGCTTGTGTTCTGTAGTCAGTGTGTATGTAATATTATATTACTTGTTGTGTGTTCTGTAGTCAGTGTGTATGTAATATTATATTACTTGTTGTGTGTTCTGTAGTCAGTGTGTATGTAATATTATATTACTTGTTGTGCGTTCTGTAGTCAGTGTGTATGTAATATTATATTACTTGTTGTATGTTCTGTAGTCAGTGTCTATGTAATATTATATTACTTGTTGTGTGTTCTGTAGTCAGTGTTTATGTAATATTATATTACTTGTTGTGTGTGTTCTGTAGTCAGTGTGTATCTAATATTATATTACTTGTTGTGTGTTCTGTAGTCAGTGTGTATGTAATATTATATTACTTGTTGTGTGTTCTGTAGTCAGTGTGTATGTAATATTTTATTACTTGTTGTGTGTTCTGTAATCAGTGTGTATGTAATATTATATTACTTGTGTGTTATGTAGTCAGTGTGTATGTAATATTATATTACTTGTTGTGTGTTCTGTAGTCAGTGTGTATGTAATATTATATTACTTGTTGTGTGTTCTGTAGTCAGTGTGTATGTAATATTATATTACTTGTTGTGTGTTCTGTAATCAGTGTGTATGTAATATTATATTACTTGTAGTGTGTTCTGTAGTCAGCCTGTATGTAATATTATATTACTTGTGTGTTCTGTAGTCAGTGTGTATGTAATATTATATTACTTGTGTGTTCTGTAGTCAGTGTGTATGTAATATTATATTACTTGTTGTGTGTTCTGTAGTCAGTGTGTATGTAATATTATATTACTTGTTGTGTTTTCTGTAGTCAGTGTGTATGTAATATTATATTACTTGTGTTTTCTCTAGTCAGTGTGTATGTAATATTATATTACTTGTTGTGTGTTCTGTAGTCAGCCAGCGTGTATGTAATATTATATTACTTGTTGTGTGTTCTGTAGTCAGTTTGTATGTAATTTTATATTACTTGTTGTGTGTTCTGTAGTCAGTGTGTATGTAATATTATATTACTTGTTGTGTGTTCTGTAGTCAGTGTGTATGTAATATTATATTATTCATACATACACACACTCATACATACTCACACTCATACATACTCACACTCATACATACACACACTCATACATACACATATTCATACATACCCACACTCATACATACACACGCTCATACATACACACGCTCATACATACACACGCTCATACATACACACACTCACTCATACACATATTCATACATACACACATTCATACATACACACACTCATACATACACACACTCATACATACACATATTCATACATACACATATTCATACATACACACACTCATACATACACACACTCATACATACACACACTCATACATACACACACTCATAAATACACATATTCATACATACACACACTCATACATACACACATTTATACATACACATATTCATAGATACACACACTCATACATACACACATTTATACATACACATATTCATACATACACACACTCATACATACACATATTCATACATACACATATTCATACATACACACACTCATACATACACACACTCATACATGCACATATTCATACATACACACACTCATACATACACACACTCATACATACACACACTCATACATACACACACTCATAAATACACATATTCATACATACACACACTCATACATACACACATTTATACATACACATATTCATAGATACACACACTCATACATACACACATTTATACATACACATATTCATACATACACACAATCATACATACACACATTTATACATACACCTATTCATACATACACACACTCATACATACAGATATTCATACATACACATATTCATACATACACACACTCATACATACACACACTCATACATGCACATATTCATACATACACACACTCATACATACACACACTCATACATACACATATTCATACATATACACACTCATTAGCGCTGTCTTTAATATTGATTGGACCCTGGGCAAACATTTTCTTGGCCCCTCACCCACCCACCCACCCACCCACCCACAAACACCAGAGGGAAACACTTGTTGTATTCTGTAGTGTGCATGTAATATATATCACATGCATAAGCTATAGCAGAGCACACAAGTGTCTGATATTATAAAGCACTGAGCCATGTGCCACTTACACTCAAGACACTACTACTAGGGTATAGAGGGGAACACTTGTTGTGTTCTGTAGTGTGTACATAATATATATCACATGCATAAGCTATAGCAGAGCACACAAGTGTCTGATATTATAAAGCACTAAGCTATGTACCACTTACACCCAGGGCACTACTAGGGTATAGAGTAGAGCACTTGTGTTCTGTTGTGTATATGTAATATATATCACATGCATAAGCTATAGCAGAGCACACAAGTGTCTGATATTATAAAGCACTAAGCTATGTACCACTTACACCCAGGGCACTACTAGGGTATAGAGGAGAGCGCTTGTGTTCTGTAGTCAGTGTGTATGTAATATTATATTACTTGTTGTGTGTTCTGTAGTCAGTGTGTATGTAATATTATATTACTTGTTGTGTGTTCTGTAGTCAGTGTGTATGTAATATTATATTACTTGTTGTGTGTTCTGTAGTCAGTGTGTATGTAATATTATATTACTTGTTGTGCGTTCTGTAGTCAGTGTGTATGTAATATTATATTACTTGTTGTGTGTTCTGTAGTCAGTGTGTATGTAATATTATATTACTTGTTGTGTGTTCTGTAGTCAGTGTGTATGTAATATTATATTACTTGTTGTGTGTGTTCTGTAGTCAGTGTGTATCTAATATTATATTACTTGTTGTGTGTTCTGTAGTCAGTGTGTATGTAATATTATATTACTTGTTGTGTGTTCTGTAGTCAGTGTGTATGTAATATTTTATTACTTGTTGTGTGTTCTGTAATCAGTGTGTATGTAATATTATATTACTTGTGTGTTCTGTAGTCAGTGTGTATGTAATATTATATTACTTGTTGTGTGTTCTGTAGTCAGTGTGTATGTAATATTATATTACTTGTTGTGTGTTCTGTAGTCAGTGTGTATGTAATATTATATTACTTGTTGTGTGTTCTGTAGTCAGTGTGTATGTAATATTATATTACTTGTTGTGTGTTCTGTAATCAGTGTGTATGTAATATTATATTACTTGTAGTGTGTTCTGTAGTCAGCCTGTATGTAATATTATATTACTTGTGTGTTCTGTAGTCAGTGTGTATGTAATATTATATTACTTGTGTGTTCTGTAGTCAGTGTGTATGTAATATTATATTACTTGTTGTGTTTTCTGTAGTCAGTGTGTATGTAATATTATATTACTTGTTGTGTTTTCTGTAGTCAGTGTGTATGTAATATTATATTACTTGTTGTGTGTTCTGTAGTCAGCCAGCGTGTATGTAATATTATATTACTTGTTGTGTGTTCTGTAGTCAGTTTGTATGTAATTTTATATTACTTGTTGTGTGTTCTGTAGTCAGTGTGTATGTAATATTATATTACTTGTTGTGTGTTCTGTAGTCAGTGTGTATGTAATTTTATATTACTTGTTGTGTGTTCTGTAGTCAGTGTGTATGTAATATTATATTACTTGTGTGTTCTGTAGTCAGTGTGTATGTAATATTATATTACTTGTTGTGTGTTCTGTAGTCAGTGTGTATGTAATATTATATTACTTGTGTGTTCTGTAGTCAGTGTGTATGTAATATTATATTACTTGTTGTGTGTTCTGTAGTCAGTGTGTATGTAATATTATATTACTTGTTGTGTGTTCTGTAGTCAGTGTGTATGTAATATTATATTACTTGTTGTGTGTTCTGTAATCAGTGTGTATGTAATATTATATTACTTGTAGTGTGTTCTGTAGTCAGCCTGTATGTAATATTATATTACTTGTGTGTTCTGTAGTCAGTGTGTATGTAATATTATATTACTTGTGTGTTCTGTAGTCAGTGTGTATGTAATATTATATTACTTGTTGTGTGTTCTGTAGTCAGTGTGTATGTAATATTATATTACTTGTTGTGTTTTCTGTAGTCAGTGTGTATGTAATATTATATTACTTGTGTTTTCTCTAGTCAGTGTGTATGTAATATTATATTACTTGTTGTGTGTTCTGTAGTCAGCCAGCGTGTATGTAATATTATATTACTTGTTGTGTGTTCTGTAGTCAGTTTGTATGTAATTTTATATTACTTGTTGTGTGTTCTGTAGTCAGTGTGTATGTAATATTATATTACTTGTTGTGTGTTCTGTAGTCAGTGTGTATGTAATATTATATTATTCATACATACACACACTCATACATACTCACACTCATACATACTCACACTCATACATACACACACTCATACATACACATATTCATACATACCCACACTCATACATACACACACTCATACATACACAAACTCATACATACACACACTCATACATACACATATTCATACATACACACACTCATACATACACACACTCATACATACACATATTCATAAATACACACACTCATACATACACACGCTCATACATACACACACTCACTCATACACATATTCATACATACACACATTCATACATACACACACTCATACATACACACACTCATACATACACATATTCATACATACACACACTCATACATACACACACTCATACATACACATATTCATACATACACATATTCATACATACACACACTCATACATACACACACTCATACATACACACACTCATACATACACACACTCATAAATACACATATTCATACATACACACACTCATACATACACACATTTATACATACACATATTCATAGATACACACACTCATACATACACCTATTCATACATACACACACTCATACATACACATATTCATACATACACACATTTATACATACACATATTCATAGATACACACACTCATACATACACCTATTCATACATACACACACTCATACATACACACACTCATACATACACATATTCATACATACACACATTCATACATACACACACTCATACATACACACACTCATACATACACATATTCATACATACACATATTCATACATACACACACTCATACATACACACACTCATACATACACACACTCATAAATACACATATTCATACATACACACACTCATACATACACACATTTATACATACACATATTCATAGATACACACACTCATACATACACATATTCATACATACACACAATCATACATACACACATTTATACATACACCTATTCATACATACACACACTCACTCATACACATATTCATACATACACATATTCATACATACACACACTCATACATACACACACTCATACATACACATATTCATACATACACATACTCATACATACACACACTCATACATACACATATTCATACATATACACACTCATTAGGGCTGTCTTTAATATTGATTGGACCCTGGGCAAACATTTTCTTGGCCCCTCACCCACAAACACCAGAGGGAAACACTTGTTGTATTCTGTAGTGTGCATGTAATATATATCACATGCATAAGCTATAGCAGAGCACACAAGTGTCTGATATTATAAAGCACTGAGCCATGTGCCACTTACACTCAGGACACTACTACTAGGGTATAGAGGGGAACACTTGTTGTGTTCTGTAGTGTGTACATAATATATATCACATGCATAAGCTATAGCAGAGCACACAAGTGTCTGATATTATAAAGCACTAAGCTATGTACCACTTACACCCAGGGCACTACTAGGGTATAGAGTAGAGCACTTGTGTTCTGTTGTGTATATGTAATATATATCACATGCATAAGCTATAGCAGAGCACACAAGTGTCTGATATTATAAAGCACTAAGCTATGTACCACTTACACCCAGGGCACTACTAGGGTATAGAGGAGAGCGCTTGTGTTCTGTAGTCAGTGTGTATGTAATATTATATTACTTGTTGTGTGTTCTGTAGTCAGTGTGTATGTAATATTATATTACTTGTTGTGTGTTCTGTAGTCAGTGTGTATGTAATATTATATTACTTGTTGTGCGTTCTGTAGTCAGTGTGTATGTAATATTATATTACTTGTTGTGTGTTCTGTAGTCAGTGTGTATGTAATATTATATTACTTGTTGTGTGTTCTGTAGTCAGTGTGTATGTAATATTTTATTACTTGTTGTGTGTTCTGTAATCAGTGTGTATGTAATATTATATTACTTGTGTGTTCTGTAGTCAGTGTGTATGTAATATTATATTACTTGTTGTGTGTTCTGTAGTCAGTGTGTATGTAATATTATATTACTTGTTGTGTGTTCTGTAGTCAGTGTGTATGTAATATTATATTACTTGTGTGTTCTGTAGTCAGTGTGTATGTAATATTATATTACTTGTTGTGTGTTCTGTAATCAGTGTGTATGTAATATTATATTACTTGTTGTGTGTTCTGTAGTCAGTGTGTATGTAATATTTTATTACTTGTTGTGTGTTCTGTAATCAGTGTGTATGTAATATTATATTACTTGTGTGTTATGTAGTCAGTGTGTATGTAATATTATATTACTTGTTGTGTGTTCTGTAGTCAGTGTGTATGTAATATTATATTACTTGTTGTGTGTTCTGTAGTCAGTGTGTATGTAATATTATATTACTTGTTGTGTGTTCTGTAATCAGTGTGTATGTAATATTATATTACTTGTAGTGTGTTCTGTAGTCAGCCTGTATGTAATATTATATTACTTGTGTGTTCTGTAGTCAGTGTGTATGTAATATTATATTACTTGTGTGTTCTGTAGTCAGTGTGTATGTAATATTATATTACTTGTTGTGTGTTCTGTAGTCAGTGTGTATGTAATATTATATTACTTGTTGTGTTTTCTGTAGTCAGTGTGTATGTAATATTATATTACTTGTGTTTTCTGTAGTCAGTGTGTATGTAATATTATATTACTTGTTGTGTGTTCTGTAGTCAGCCAGCGTGTATGTAATATTATATTACTTGTTGTGTGTTCTGTAGTCAGTTTGTATGTAATTTTATATTACTTGTTGTGTGTTCTGTAGTCAGTGTGTATGTAATATTATATTACTTGTTGTGTGTTCTGTAGTCAGTGTGTATGTAATATTATATTATTCATACATACACACACTCATACATACTCACACTCATACATACTCACACTCATACATACACACACTCATACATACACATATTCATACATACCCACACTCATACATACACACGCTCATACATACACACGCTCATACATACACACGCTCATACATACACACACTCACTCATACACATATTCATACATACACACATTCATACATACACACACTCATACATACACACACTCATACATGCACATATTCATACATACACATATTCATACATACACACACTCATACATACACACACTCATACATACACACACTCATACATACACACACTCATAAATACACATATTCATACATACACACACTCATACATACACACATTTATACATACACATATTCATAGATACACACACTTATACATACACACATTTATACATACACATATTCATACATACACACAATCATACATACACACATTTATACATACACCTATTCATACATACACACACTCATACATACACATATTCATACATACACATATTCATACATACACACACTCATACATACACACACTCATACATGCACATATTCATACATACACACACTCATACATACACACACTCATACATACACATATTCATACATATACACACTCATTAGGGCTGTCTTTAATATTGATTGGACCCTGGGCAAACATTTTCTTGGCCCCTCACCCACCCACCCACCCACAAACACCAGAGGGAAACACTTGTTGTATTCTGTAGTGTGCATGTAATATATATCACATGCATAAGCTATAGCAGAGCACACAAGTGTCTGATATTATAAAGCACTGAGCCATGTGCCACTTACACTCAGGACACTACTACTAGGGTATAGAGGG
Source organism: Bombina bombina (assembly GCF_027579735.1). NCBI lineage: Eukaryota > Metazoa > Chordata > Amphibia > Anura > Bombinatoridae > Bombina > Bombina bombina. The sequence continues at coordinate 1,052,704,753 of NC_069503.1, forward strand.
GAACACTTGTTGTGTTCTGTAGTGTGTACATAATATATATCACATGCATAAGCTATAGCAGAGCACACAAGTGTCTGATATTATAAAGCACTAAGCTATGTACCACTTACACCCAGGGCACTACTAGGGTATAGAGTAGAGCACTTGTGTTCTGTTGTGTATATGTAATATATATCACATGCATAAGCTATAGCAGAGCACACAAGTGTCTGATATTATAAAGCACTAAGCTATGTACCACTTACACCCAGGGCACTACTAGGGTATAGAGGAGAGCGCTTGTGTTCTGTAGTCAGTGTGTATGTAATATTATATTACTTGTTGTGTGTTCTGTAGTCAGTGTGTATGTAATATTATATTACTTGTTGTGTGTTCTGTAGTCAGTGTGTATGTAATATTATATTACTTGTTGTGCGTTCTGTAGTCAGTGTGTATGTAATATTATATTACTTGTTGTGTGTTCTGTAGTCAGTGTGTATGTAATATTATATTACTTGTTGTGTGTTCTGTAGTCAGTGTGTATGTAATATTTTATTACTTGTTGTGTGTTCTGTAATCAGTGTGTATGTAATATTATATTACTTGTGTGTTCTGTAGTCAGTGTGTATGTAATATTATATTACTTGTTGTGTGTTCTGTAGTCAGTGTGTATGTAATATTATATTACTTGTTGTGTGTTCTGTAGTCAGTGTGTATGTAATATTATATTACTTGTGTGTTCTGTAGTCAGTGTGTATGTAATATTATATTACTTGTTGTGTGTTCTGTAATCAGTGTGTATGTAATATTATATTACTTGTAGTGTGTTCTGTAGTCAGCCTGTATGTAATATTATATTACTTGTGTGTTCTGTAGTCAGTGTGTATGTAATATTATATTACTTGTGTGTTCTGTAGTCAGTGTGTATGTAATATTATATTACTTGTTGTGTTTTCTGTAGTCAGTGTGTATGTAATATTATATTACTTGTTGTGTTTTCTGTAGTCAGTGTGTATGTAATATTATATTACTTGTTGTGTGTTCTGTAGTCAGCCAGCGTGTATGTAATATTATATTACTTGTTGTGTGTTCTGTAGTCAGTTTGTATGTAATTTTATATTACTTGTTGTGTGTTCTGTAGTCAGTGTGTATGTAATATTATATTACTTGTTGTGTGTTCTGTAGTCAGTGTGTATGTAATTTTATATTACTTGTTGTGTGTTCTGTAGTCAGTGTGTATGTAATATTATATTACTTGTTGTGTGTTCTGTAGTCAGTGTGTATGTAATATTATATTACTTGTTGTGTGTTCTGTAGTCAGTGTGTATGTAATATTATATTACATACATACTGACTACAGAACACAACAAGCGCTCCCCTCTATACCCTCCCTGGTAGTGCCCATGGCATAAGTGGCACAGAGCTCAGTGCTTTATAATATCACACACTTGTGTGCTACTGCTCTGTTATAGCTTATGCCTGTGATATATATTACATACACACTCACTACAGAACACAACAAGCGCTCCCCTCTATACCCTCCCTGGTAATGCCCTGGGTATAAGTGGCACGTAGCTCAGTGCTTTATTCTAATATCACACACTTGAGTGCTACTGCTCTGCTACAGCTTAGTAATATATATCACATCATGCATAAGCTATAGAGGAGCAGTAGCACACAAGTGTGTGATATTATAAAGCACTGAGCCATGTGCCACTTATGCCCATGGCACTACCAGGTTGGGTACAGAGGGGAGTGCTTGTTGTGTTCTTTAGTCACTGTGTATGTGATATAGGTCACATCATGCATAAGCTATAACAGAACAGTAGCACACAAGTGTTTGATATTATAAATCACTGAGCTATGCCACTTTTGCCCGGGGCACTACCAGGGAGGGTATAGAGGGGAGCGCTTGTTGTGTTCTTTAGTCACTGTGTATGTAATATAATATTACATACACACTGACTACAGAACACACAACAAGTAATATAATATTACATACACACTGACTACAGAACACACAACAAGTAATATAATATTACATACACACTGACTACAGAACACACAACAAGTAATATAATATTACATACACACTGACTACAGAACACACAACAAGTAATATAATATTACATACACACTGACTACAGAACACACAACAAGTAATATAATATTACATACACACTGACTACAGAACACACAACAAGTAATATAATATTACATACACACTGACTACAGAACACACAACAAGTAATATAATATTACATACACGCTGACTACAGAACACACAAGTAATATAATATTACATACACGCTGACTACAGAACACACAAGTAATATAATATTACATACACGCTGACTACAGAACACACAAGTAATATAATATTACATACACGCTGACTACAGAACACACAAGTAATATAATATTACATGCACGCTGACTACAGAACACACAAGTAATATAATATTACATGCACACTGACTACAGAACACACAAGTAATATAATATTACATACACGCTGACTACAGAACACACAACAAGTAATATAATATTACATACACACTGACTACAGAACACACAAGTAATATAATATTACATACACACTGACTATAGAACACACAAGTAATATAATATTACATACACACTGACTACAGAACATACAAGTAATATAATATTACATACACACTGACTACAGAACACACAAGTAATATAATATTACATACACACTGACTATAGAACACACAAGTAATATAATATTACATACACACTGACTACAGAACACACAAGTAATATAATATTACATACACACTGACTACAGAACACACAACAAGTAATATAATATTACATACACACTGACTACAGAACACACAAGTAATATAATATTACATACACACTGACTACAGAACACACAACAAGTAATATAATATTACATACACACTGACTACAGAACACACAAGTAATATAATATTACATACACGCTGACTACAGAACACACAACAAGTAATATATTACATACACGCTGACTACAGAACACACAACAAGTAATATAATATTACATACACCCTGACTATAGAACACACAAGTAATATAATATTACATACACACTGACTACAGAACACACAAGTAATATAATATTACATACACGCTGACTACAGAATACACAAGTAATATATTACATACACGCTGACTACAGAACACACAACAAGTAATATAATATTACATACACACTGACTATAGAACACACAAGTAATATAATATTACATACAAACTGACTACAGAACACACAACAAGTAATATAATATTACATACACACTGACTACAGAACACACAACAACAAGTAATATAATATTTCATACACACTGACTACAGAACACACAACAAGTAATATAATATTACATACACACTGACTACAGAACACACAACAAGTAATATAATATTACATACACACTGACTACAGAACACACAACAAGTAATATAATATTACATACACACTGACTACAGAACACACAAGTAATATAATATTACATACACACTGACTACAGAACACACAACAAGTTATATAATATTACATACACACTGACTACAGAACACACAACAAGTAATATAATATTACATACACACTGACTACAGAACACACAACAAGTAATATAATATTACATACACACTGACTACAGAACACACAACAAGTAATATAATATTACATACACACTGACTACAGAACACACAACAAGTAATATAATATTACATACACACTGACTACAGAACACACAACAAGTAATATAATATTACATACACACTGACTACAGAACACACAACAAGTAATATAATATTACATACACACTGACTACAGAACACATAACAAGTAATGTAATATTACATACACACTGACTACAGAACACACAACAAGTAATATAATATTACATACACACTGACTACAGAACACATAACAAGTAATGTAATATTACATACACACTGACTACAGAACACACAACAAGTAATATAATATTACATACACACTGACTACAGAACACACAACAAGTAATATAATATTACATACACACTGACTACAGAACACACAACAAGTAATATAATATTACATACACACTGACTACAGAACACACAACAAGTAATATAATATTACATACACACTGACTACAGAACACACAACAAGTAATATAATATTACATACACACTGACTACAGAACACACAACAAGTAATATAATATTACATACACACTGACTACAGAACACACAACAAGTAATATAATATTACATACACACTGACTACAGAACACACAACAAGTAAAATAATATTACATACACACTGACTACAGAACACACAACAAGTAATATAATATTACATACACACTGACTACAGAACACACAACAAATAATATAATATTACATACACACTGACTACAGAACACACAACAAGTAATATAATATTACATACACACTGACTACAGAACAAAGGAGAAAACATCAATGTTGCATCTCCTAAATCCACTTCTTTTCTCTGTAAAAGTCTCAACGCTGTACAGTGCTATATGCTGCGCTAAGGTATTAGACAAGTTTGAAATTTATAAAAAATAAATGAATAAACATGGTACAACCAGCATGAGGCGTGCCCAACACAAGGCCAAGTGCGATGCACCTATCTAATCCACCTAGTGCCGGCCCTGGTGTGAGGGCTGAAAGGTTTTAGCTCTTGCTAATTGGTGGCTAAATGCTGCCACCAATCAGCAAGCACTATCCAGGGTGCTGAACCAAAAATGGGCCGACTCGTCAACATACATTCATGCTTTTCCAAATAAAGATAACAAGAGAACAAATATATATTGATAATAGTAGTAAATTAGAAAGTTGATTAAAATTGGATGCTCTATCTGAATCACGAAAGAAAAATTTGGGTTCAGTGTCCCTTTAACTTTAGAAAAATTCACTATAATTAGTTTAAATAAAGGTTAGTTATTACAAGTATATAACCTAGAAACATCAAGGGTAGGCTAACAAACAGAAAGATATTCCCAACATTTACATAAATAAAATCTGTGGATTCAAATATGAATAAAAAATTTTTGGTAAGATAATGATCAGGCTAGATGGGGGTCTCGATTCTAACATTGAAATATTATTCTATAAGAGCTATTGTGCAGATAATAAGTATATGAAACAAACCCAACTACCATTTGTTACTGTGTTATTTTATATATATATATATATATAACACTTTTTTATGTTTTTAAGGTGTAAAAAACGCAGATGAAAATGAATTGAGGGCGATCGCCTCTGAACCAGACAGCACCCACGTTTACAATGTCGCTGATTTCAATGCCATGAACAGTATTGTTGAAGGCCTTACAAAAACTGTATGTACCCGTGTGGAAGAACAAGAAATTGAAATCAAAGGTGAATGAATAATTCAGCTCATATATCTGGCAATTGGTCAAAAACACAAGCCTTATAAATACTGAAGATTTATTACTTTAATTTTTATGTTTTATGAAATGAAATGGGTGTGTGCGTATGTTATAGGTTCCCCAGGCAATAATGGCATAAACTAGCAATATATCAACCAGAAAATAACACAAATGCAAACGTAAAGTTATATCGTCTTTTTTTAATGGGACGTTTTAAGGGACAGTCTACTCCAGAATTTTTATTGTTTAAAAAGATAGATAAACTTTTATTACCCATTCCCCAGTTTTGCATAACCAACACGTTTATATTACTATACTTTTTACCTTGTATCTAAGCCTCTGCAGACTGCCCCCTTATTTCAGTTCTTTTGATAGACTTGCATTTTAGCCAATCAGTGCCCTCTCATAAGTAACTTCATGGGCAAGAGCACAATGCTATCTATATGGCACACATAAACACCCTTTAGCTGTGAATAACTGTCAAATGCATTCAGATAAGAGACGACCTTCAAGGGTTTAGAAATTAGCATATGAGCCTACCTAGGTTTAGCTTTCAGCTAAGAATACAAAGAGAACAAGCCCAATTTGAAGCCAAAAGTAAATTGGAAAGTTGTTTAAAATTACATGCTCTATCTGAATCATGAAAATTTATTTTTTACTAGACTAGTGATGTGTTTACAAAGTAAATATGCTGAAAGCAAAATTTGCAATGTTTTGCAATCCATAGATGCACTTCTTGATAAACTTCTTCAGTATTGTTTATCTTGACTGCTTTGCTGTTTCAAGTTAGGAACAGATATAAATTAGTTCCTTCACATATCATGTAATCAACATTGCATGTGCACTAGTTATTTAAGGGAATTGCATGCACAGTTTTAGCAAACACGCTTAGCGGACATATTTGAAAGTACTATTCGACGCATGTGCAGATCGGCTGACATTATCAATACAGTGCCGCTGAATTGTTTGGCGTTTGTTTTACTTTCTGTCTATGTAGAGAGGACAGTGGAGCCTGAATATGCACAGAGTATTAATGCGCTGCGCATGCGAGCCGCTATGATGTTTCTACCAAGGTAGAGCCTTATTATAGAGCCCACATAATGAGTCTAATAATGGGTTTGGCACAATAAGAATGTTGCAGGACATATTACAAGAAAACAAGAGTAAACATTTAATAGTTACAAATTACAAATATCTTTAACATATATAATGTGGACAGGGGCGTGCATATTTGCCCCTGTCCGCCCAGCTTCTCCTCTGGTGGACAGCAAACCATTGCCCGCATTTACTATTACAAACAAGCGCAGCTGTGCAATGAAATTCTCAACCTAAGAGGAGGAGAACAGGGCAGGGAAGCCGCACTGTGATGACTCCTACTTGATAAATCCTGAATGCAGATTTGCTTGTGCGAACCTGAAGTCAAAGTGGAGAAAAGGGCTTGAGAAATTAAGACGATAGTAGTTTTAAAAAAAAAAAATTTTTTTGTTTCCTGTCCCTTTAAATAGCAGCTTAAATCTTCTTTGCTATACTAAAAATTCTTTGCTATACTAAAAATTCTTTGCTATACTAAAATTCTCAAAGTGTTGACAAATGGATTGAACATAGCAATCCTTGGGTGTGTTTAATATTTTCATACGTATTTTAAAAATGTCTTTGCTTTTTGCTTCTTGTCAGAGCCCTACAAGAAGGAGGAGGGTTTTGTAGGAAGGTTTATCTGATGTCATAAAAATTCTAGGCTACTAAATAGAAAGATAAGACGGAGTTAAATTTGCTCATGTCCAGAACTGACAGAGTAAAAACATAGGTTTCCAAAATTCTCCACTCTTATCACACTGGGGGCAGGGCTACACTGAGAATTTATAAGTGCAATTTCTTTTCAAGAAACCAAGTAAGTTGTTTGCTGTTTTATTACACAATATGTTCCTTTTTATGTTTACTTTGATTTCACATATTTGCTTTTACCAAAGGAGCATTGTTTAATATCCCTATCATTAAACAGTCAAAAAACACCTTTAGTTGAGATCAAAGTTTCTGCAATTCTTATACATATTTATTAGAACAGGATCCATTGTAATTTATCAAGTAAGTTCTGAAGCAACAGAAGGAACAGAATCACTTAAAATTATCTAATTCTTCTGTTTTTTTCAGGAGGGACTGCCACAGTTGTCACCATTGGAAATCCCTCTGAACTTGTTACATCAGAAGTTACAGCCAGGGGATTTCGTGTCAGCTGGTCCCATGCTCCAGGAAATGTGGAAAAATATAGAGTTGTTTATTATCCAACCAAAGGAGGACAACCAGAAGAGGTAAGAAAAAAGTGTCTCCAAAAGTACATATTGCTCATGTTAAAACAGTTATCACAACATGTACTGCATTAAAACCTTTAAATATTATGTTATAACTGCAAATCACACACTGAAACCTAGTTGTATGGTCTGTTGACACCATGGCCTCTAGTTATCAACGTGTCTACTTACCTGCCATCGCCGGCCCCAATACGCCCGCCTAAGCTCGCCTCACATCGCCGCCGCGGACCTGAATACGCTCGCCAAAGTTATCAATAAAGCTGTCAAAAAGCCGCGCACCAAGTACGGGGCGATGAGCAGCGATCATCAGATCTCGCTGCTCTTTGGCTTTTTCACAGCTTTATTGATACCCCTGTCACTAAGCACTCACACTATACTATACTATACTGTTCTACCCCCTATACCGGCACCCCCCGAGCCCCCCGCAACTAAATACAGTTATTAACCCCTAAACCGCCGCTCCTAGACCCCGCCGCAACTATAATAAATCTATTAACCCCTTAACCGTATATATAAATATAATTATTAGTAATATTGTAGCTATCTTAGGGTTTATTTTATAGGTAAGTATTTAGTTTTAAATAGGATTAGATTAGTTAATAAGAGTAATTTTATTTAGATTTATTAAAATAATATTTAAGTTAGGGGGGTGTTAGGGTTAGACTTAGGTTTAGGGGTTAATTAGTTTAATATAGATGGTGGCGGTACAGGGGGGGCAGTATAGGGGTTAATAAATTTATTATAGGTGGCGACGGTGTAGGGGGGCAGATTAGGGGTTAATAAGTTTAATATAGGTTGCGGCGGGGTCCGGGAGCGGTGGTTTAGGGGTTAAACAATTTATTTAGTTGCGGCGGGGTATGGGATCGGCAGGATAGGGATTAATAAATTTATTATACGTGGCGGTGGTATAGGGGGGGCAGGATAGGGGTTAATAGGTATTATGTAGGTGGCGGCGGGGTCCGGGAGTGGCGGTTTAGGGGTTAATAAGTTTATTAGAGTGGCGGTGTGCTCCGGGAGCCGCGGTTTAGGGGGTAATACATTTATTTAGTTGCGGCTGTGTAGGGGGGCAGATTAGGGGTGTTTAGACTCGGGGTACATGTTAGGGTGTTAGGTGCAGACGTTTCCCATAGGATCAATGGGATGTCGGGCAGCAGCGAACATGAGCTTTCACTATGGTCAGACTCCCATTGATTCCTATGGGATCCGCTGCGCTGGGCCGGAAAAGTTCCGAGCGTACCTGCTAGTTATTTGATAACTAGCAAAAGTAGTCAGATTGTGCTGAACTTGCGTTCGGAACATCTGGAGTGACGTAAGAATCGATCTGTGTCGGACTGATTCCGGCGGATCGAAGCTTACGTCACAAAATTCTACTTTTGCCGGGCAGCAGGGCTTGATAACTTAGGCGAATCAGCCTCGCCACAAATACGCTGCGGAATTCCAGCGTATTTGAGGTTGACGGCTTGATAACTAGGCCTCCATGTTTTCTTGTATTGGTAGTAAATAGCATCTGAATGTAACACAGTCTGTGATTGATTTCATCTGACACACCCTTGTGTGTTTTTTTTTAAATGTTTTTTAGGCATTAAAAGGACTGAAAGTAAAATTTCTAGACATAATTCATATTTTTACTTTAAAACATCTTTTAAATAAACTGAAACGTATTGGTGGTCCCTGTTCAAGCCAAAAAACATTAAAGGGATAGAAAGATAAAAAATGAAGTGTGCATGGGTGCATTTCAATTTGAAATATAAAATTTTTTGCAATATACTTTCTTTAGCAAAAATGCTTCTAGTAAAAGTCATTACTGTTTTTTTGCGGCATACACACATATGCTGTGCGGGCCCAAGCACCAATATTCAAATACCATACCTGTTCAGAGAGCTGGCGGTGGTGTGTATTGCTTCTAAAGACATAATTTGTGTCGTATAAGCTACTGCGGACTCTCTGAGAAGGTCTAGGGGCATATTTATCAAGCTCCAGTCCGTATGGAGCTTGATGCCCCGTGTTTCTGGCGAGCGTTCAGGCTCGCCGGAAACACAAGTAATGAAGCAGAGGTCTAAAGAGCGCTGCTCTATAACCTGTCCGTCTGCTCTGAGGTGGCGGACAGACAATGCCAGAAATCAACCCGATCCTATACGATCGGGTTGATTGACATCCCCTGCTAGCGGCCGATTGGCTGCGAATCTGCAGGGGGCGGCATATGCGTATGCTGTCAGCATTTATCGATGTGCAGCGGACATGATCCGCAATATCGGATCATGTCCGCTCGCACAATTATAAGTCGACCGCTAGTCTTTAAATACTGGTGCACGGAACATTAATAACTTTTACTAGAAGCATTTTTGCTAATGAAAGTATATAGCAAAAATGCTTCTATTTCACATTGAAATGCATCCATGCACATTTAGTTTTTGACCTTTGTATCGCTTTAAAGAAGGTTCATATCTCTTAACAAAATCATTTCAGCTACAAACATGGAAATGTATTGTGAAATTAACACAGATGTTTAGCCTGACTGAGCAATTATATAAAACTACTTATAACACATGAGAACATACAGTCTGTGTTTTCTGGTTGTAGGTTATAGTTGACGGCAGTGAATCCACCACGGTGCTGAAGAATTTGATGTCATTAACAGAATATCAGATAGCCGTGTTTGCAGTTTATATCAATGCTGCAAGTGAAGGTTTACGTGGCTCGGAAACCACATGTGAGTAACATACTTATTTCATATCTAATATATTAAGCCTTAAAGCAAAAATGAATTTGAGTAAAATTATGTTGAGACTATTTTTTATCTGTTTTGTTTAGTTGCTTTAAGAAAGCCAAACACATCAAATCAGTTTTTCATTATTATTTACATTCATTTGTAAAATGCCACCAAATTTATTGTGTTATACCTAGAATGTTTTTCTCTTCTACAAATTTAATAATTGGAGTCACTGTCAAATAAGCATCACTTATTCATTTGAGGTATTAACTTTTAAAGGGACAGTAAACACCTTATAATTAAAAGGCATTTCTGTTGTGACCAATCATATTTAATTAGAGTAAAAAATATCTATCTAGCCTTCATTTAGTGTTTAATGTCCCTTTAAAGTCAGTGCTAAATAAAATACACCAGAAACATGCGGCACGTTTCATTATCTAAAATAATAGAAGCATGTATGGGCACATGTGTAGTTTGATTGAATATGTATCTGGTTAATTGTATATTTGTGTAGTTGAAACCAGTAATAGTATAAAACAAAATAAAAAATTAAAACAACATCATATGATTTATATTTGTATTTAGAAACATAATCACAACCAAGCCTCACTTTGTATCGCCAGAGTATCAACATATTGTCAGGGTGACGCTACAACAGCCACATAAAAATGTAACAGCAGTCTATGAGGCCTAGTTATCAACGTGTCTACTTACCTGCCTTCGCCGGCCCAATACGCCCGCCTAAGCTCGCCTACCATTGCCGCCGCGGACCTGAAAAATCTCGCCAAAGTTATCTAAAAAGCTGTCAAAAAGCTGCGCACCAAGTACGGGGCGATGAGCAGCGGACTGTGATAGTTATCACTCATCCGATCTCGCTGCTCTTCGGCTTTTTGACAGCTTTATTTATACAAGCTGTCACTAAGCACTCACACTAACTATACTGTTCTACCCCCTATACCGGCGCCCCCGGAGCCCCCCGCAACTAAATAAAGTTATTAACCCCTAAACCGCTGCTCCTAGACCCCGCCGCAACTCTTATAAGTGTATTAACCCCTAAACCGCTGCTCCCGGAGCCCACCGCCACTCTAATAAACTGATTAACCCCTAAACCGACGCTCCCGGACCCCGCTGCCACCTGCATAATACTATTAACCCCTATCCTGCCCCCCTATACCGCCGCCACCTATAATAAATTTATTAACCCCTATCCTGCCCCCCCTACACCACCGCAACTATAATAAAATTATTAACCCCTAAACCTAAGTCTAACCCTAACCCTAACACCCCCCTAACTTACATATTAATTAAATACATCTAAATATTATAACTCTTATTAACTAAATTAATCCTATTTAAAACAAAATACTTACCTTTAAAATAAACCATAATATAGCTACAATATAAATAATAATTATATTGTAGCTATTTTAGGATTTATTTTTATTTTACAGGCAAATTTCAATTTATTTTAACTAAGTACAATAGCTATTAAATAGTTATTAACTATTTAATAGCTACCTAGTTAAAATAAAGAGAAATTTACCTGTAAAATAAAAACTAACCTAAGTTACAATTACACCTATCACTACACTATCATTAAATAAATTATTCCTATTTAAAACTAAATACTTACCTGTAAAATAAACCCTAAGATAGCTACAATGTAATTAATAATTACATTGTAGCTATCTTAGGATTTATATTTACCTGTAAAATAAATCCTAAGCTAAGTTACAATTAAACCTAACACTACACTATCATTAAATTAATAAAAATAAATTACCTACAAATAACTACAATTAAATATTGTTAATATGTTAGGGTGTTAGGTGTAGACATCTCCCATAGGAATCAATGGGATATCTGGCAGCAGCAAACATGAACTTTCGCTATGGTCAGACTCCCATTGATTCCTATGGGATCCACCGCCTCCAGGGCGGCGGATTGAAAACCAGGTACGCTGGGCCAGAAAAGTGCAGAGCGTACCTGCTAGGTTTTTGATAACTAGCAAAAGTAGTCCAATTGTGCCGAACTTGTGTGCGGAACATCTGGAGTGACGTAAGAATCGATCTGTGTCGGACTGAGTCCGGCGGATCGAAGCTTACGTCACTAAATTCTACTTTTGCCGGGCAGCAGGGCTTGATAACTTAGGCGAATCAGCCTCGCCACAAATACGCTGCGGAATTCCAGCGTATTTGAGGTTGAAGGCTTGATAACTAGGCCTCCATGTTTTCTTGTATTGGTAGTAAATAGCATCTGAATGTAACACAGTCTGTTATTGGTTTCATCTGACACACCCTTGTGTGTTTTTTTTTAATGTTTTCTAGGCATTAAAAGGACTGAAAGTAAAATTTCCAGACATAATTCATTTTTTTACTTTAAAACATCAAACCCCCTACACTATCCCTGTATCTGTAGATCTGATTTCACCCCTCCCCCAACCAATAACACCCATAAGGTTTAATTGCCTCTATATGAATTACCCTTTGCAAACATCCACTACGCAATCCCCCCCTTGTTACCCCCATTATTTTATACTGTTATAAAATGTAGCTGGGGTAGTGGCAAAACATCAGAATGTTAAAACGCACAGTGACATACATTTATGTGCCTGGTTTAGTGCTGTACAATATGGTATTGTTATAATAATAATAATAAATATTAATGATAAAATAGGACATATCCAATGACTCATTATTTTTGCATGTATTTATTCCAGTGGCGTTACCAATGGCATCTGATCTTGAATTATATGATGTGACTCATAGAAGTATGAGAGCCAAATGGGTTGGCGTGGCCGGGGCATCTGGGTACATGATACTTTATGCTCCTCTTACAGAGGGTGTAGCTACAGATGAGAAAGAGGTACCCTTTACTTTTTTGATAAACATTTCATGGCAATTGTATTTTTCTCAGCATGTGCTCTTCAAATCTTTTATTCTATGTTCTAGCAATCACATTTCATGATGTCTTGGAACTTGAGTTGTGCTTTTATGCTACTCAACTGGAATTTTAACCACTTCACTTGATTCACGTGCAGAATATATTTTAACACATAGTTGGTGGAGGCTTTAAAACAGTATTTCTATAATGTCCAAGTGTTTCTAAATCTTTATATATATATACTGTATATATATATATATATATATATATATTATTATTATTTTTTTTTTAATTGTTTTACATTTTGGCCTAGATTACAAGTAGAGTACAAAATTATTAGCAATAGTGTTTGTTAGAATCACTTGGGCACATTCAATAGCTTTTCTATTAAAGTCTAAAGGTAATTTTTATTGCTCAAGTGACAGTCTAGGGAGGTGATGGCTAATCTTGGCACCCGAGATGTTTTGAAACTACATTTCCCACAATGCTTATTCACTCTGCAGTCTAGTTAAGCATCATGGAAAATGTAGTTCCGAACCATTAGGGGTGCCAGCTTAGCCATCACTGGTCTAGGGCTTGCTAACATGTGCATGTCGGATAGCGCGGGGTGCACTAAATACTTCACATAATAGACATCTATGGGGAGCGCACAGTAAAAATCAATGGGCTAGATTAAGAATGGAGTGCAATTAAGCGCTTCCACTCGAGCCCAAACTAAGCTAGACGACTTTTTGCGCACATCGGATTGCGCTTGTATTACAAGTTGAAAATAAAAAGTAAAAAAATATTGCAACCGCGTTAACATCTTCTCCCATATACTTCAAGGGAGAGTGAAAGCAGAAAAAACGAACACCCATATTCGCACGCTAACAAGATCGCTTTAATTCAAGTCTACTAAACGAGACATGAAATATGAATATTACAGATTCCAATGTTCTTCACATAGAATAATATGTTCTATTATTCTTAAATTAATAGATATACTGTATATACATCACATCTGAGTTCAACATTTTGGGCCTGTAAATATTTTTAAAATATAGTTCTATCCATTCCTGAAAACATGATTTTGTAAGATTTGTGTTTATGAAAACATTTCTTACTATGTTATCAGTTTGAGAAATGTATTTCATATTATATTAATACTTTTATAAATTTTTTAGAGGGAAAATACATTTAATATAAAGAAATATTGTTTTCGGTAATTGGACATTAACAGTTTTTGGCTTTTTTTTCCTTTCAACACTTCACTTGCCTGCCTGACATTACAGCTAAGGGCATAATAGGCCAAAATCTTTAGCAAGGCCTCTTGTTCCTCAGACCCCAACATTTCTCAAATATTATATATAGATATTAAATAAATAATTCCATAAGATAAATGTAAGTGATTAAGACGTAAGCCTGGTAGCAACCACTTCCATGTGACCTTATAACTTTGCTCTCTGTGCTACAATAACCCTATTTTTAATTTCATGTTTCATGCCTTTTCATTTCTCATGACAGATTTCTATCTGTACTTAGCCAATAGGGATGTGCAGGCCAGAATTTTATTACGGACGAAATTTTTATTTTGGATATTCGAGGAAATTTGTTACCCCATCTCCTAACTTGCAACATCACTTCCCTCCCTACAACTCCCCTTCTTCTACTGCTTACACCAAACATCACAGAAGCACTAAGTCATTAGATCAGCAACAGCTCGCCAGCTCTGTCAAACCTCTCCACTCTTCCATCACCTCCTTTTCCTGCCCTGACCAATCTATCTGCCACTATAACTACACCCTTACATCAGTCATTGACACTCTGGCCCCTCCTACCATAGCTCATAATCCACACTCTCATCCTCAGCCTTGGCATACTCCTCTGACACGGTAGCTACTCAGATGTTACCATACTGCTGAGCGACACTGGAGGAAATCTCGGAGTTGACTTTCTTCATTACAAGTTCATCCTGAACTCCTACTATTCTGCCCTTAATCTTTATAAGCAACAACACTTTTCTAATCTCATCTCTACTCTTTCCTCTAACCCAAAACGTCTGTTTTCCACGTTCAATACTCTTCTCCGCCCCCACCCCCACCTCCTAATACAACTTCTCTCTCAGCTCAAGATTTTGCCAGCCACTTCAATAACAAAATTGACTCCAGACTCCATCAGAAATGAAATCACCTCTCAACTTACTACCAATCTCCCACCCCCTCAAAAGCTCACAATCATCCAAAACCCAAATACCCTTAAATTTAGCTCTTTTGCCCCTGATACCGAGGAAGAAGTTATATTGTCCTCCCATCTCACTACCTGTCCCCTCGACCCTATCCCCTCACAGCTACTCCCCTCCCTTTCTTCTACCGTCACCCCCATACTCACACACATTTCCAACCTCTCTCTCAGCACTGGTATATTTCCCTCATCTCTAAAACATACACTGGTCACACCTATCCTCAAAAATCCTTCCCTCGATCCAACCTCCCCATCCAACTACCGTTCTATTTCCATACTCCCTCTTGCCTCAAAGCTCCTTGAAAAGCTAGTATATGCACATCTATCCCATTTCCTTACACTATACTCTCTCCTTGACCCACTGCAATCTGGATTTCGTCCCCATCACTCCACTGAGACAGCAATTGTCAAGGTTACCAATGACCTACTTACAGCAAAATCCAAAGGCCACTTCTCTCTGCTTATCCTCCTTGATCTGTCTGCAACCTTTGACACAGTTGACCACCCTCTTTTGCTCCAAACCCTCCAATCCTTCGGCATCTGCAACACAGCTCTCTTTTGGTTCTCTTCCTATCTATTGAACCGTACCTTTAGTGTAGTCTTCTCCGGAGCATCCTCTGCCCCGTTACCACTTTCTGTTGGGGTAACTCAAGGCTCTGTTCTCTTTTCAATCTATATGTCATCATTAGGTTCCTTAATAAAGTCCCACGGGTTTCAATATCATTTGTATGACACCCAAATCTACCTCTCTGCACCAGACCTACCTCCTTCCTTACTAACCCGTGTCACTAACTGTCTTTCTCATATCTCATTTTGGATGTCCTCTGACTACCTTAAGCTAAATCTCTCCAAAACTGAACTCCTTATTTTGCCCCTTCTTCCAAAATCTCCACCCCCCAATTTTCTATAACTGTTGATAATTCCATCATTACCCCTACCCCGCATGCCCGATGTCTTTGGGTCACACCCGACTCAGACCTTTCCTTCACTCCTCACATTCAGTCCTTGGCTAAAGCCTGCCGCTTCTACCTTAAAACATCTCTAAAATTAGACATTTCCTTACACAAGACACAACTAAGATTTTAATCCACTATCTCATCCTTTCCTGTCTCGAATAATACAACTCTGTCCTCTCTGGTTACCTAACTGCCGCCTAGCTCCTTTACAATCCATAATGAATGCCTCTGCCAGGCTCATCTTCCTTACACGTCGCTCTTAATCTGCCGCACCGCTCTGCCAATCCTTTCACTGGCTTCCTCTTGCCTCCATGATTAAACACAAAATCCTCACGCTGACATATAAAGCCCTCAACTGCACTGCTCCCCCTACATACTTTAGCTACTCTCCCTCCCGTCCCCTTCACTCTGCTCACAATCTCTTACTCTCCTCCTCTCTTGTTACTTCCTCACATTCGGTTTACAGGACTTCTCCAGACTGGCCCCCATCTTGTGTAACTCCCTGCCTCACTCCACAAGACTCTCCCCTAGTTTTAACAGCTTCAAGCGCTCCCTAAAGACTCTACTATTCAGGGATGCATACAACCTATGCTAACCTTTCCTGACTCCATTGCTTTCCCCTTGATCCCCTTAGAATGTAAGCCTATGAGCCCAGCTGTTTGTAGATCGCCTTCATAAGAGCCGACTACAACAGTGCAACTCTCCACAGGGCCTCTACCCATTTGATCCCTATAAATGTTATTCTGTATACCAACTATGTTTATAGCGCAGCGGAATCTGTTGGCGCTCAAATACAAATACCTGTTAATAATAATAATAATAATACCCCGAATATTCCTTGCCTGCAGTATTCAGTTTTAATTAAGTTTAAAGCTAAACAAAAATTTACAATTTACATTTACATTCGTTTTTGTTAAATTAATTCTTCTTGCCAGCTTCCCAGCCGCACCAACACCTGGCTTAATGCTCTTGGTTTCCTGCACTAACTTGAGTGCAGGTCTTGGTAGCCGAGCGCACTAAGCCTCCTGTTAGCTCGGCCAGGGCTCTAGCAAGAAGAGGATCGGGTTAGTGCTCTCTCCAGTGCAGTAAGGTAAGTATTTAACCTTTAAAAAATTAAAGGAAACAAATGAATACTGACAAATGTCATGAGTATTTTTCATCTCTTTAATTTTAGTTGGTGCATTCATTCGGATTTTCGTTTTCATTTACGAAATCGAAAACCCAATTTTTGTGATGAATGTGCATTCTTCCACAAATAATTGGACATGTCTATTAGCCAATGGGCTGACAGAGATTGTGGCAATACATTAAGTAGCAATATATCACTGCTCACTTTATCTAAGAGGTTAAGGAAAAAATAATCACAACTTCTCTACGCCGGTAGCTCTCCAGTTGCTCTTAAAAGAGACATCAAACCCAACATTTTTATTTCATGATTCAGACAGTGAATTAATTTTTTTTTAAAAATTCCAATTTACTTATATTATCAAAATTGCTTCGTTTTATTGTTATTCTTTGTTGAAGAAATATCTAGATAGGTCGCATGCAGATGTCTAGAACACTACAAGACAGAAAATAGTGCTGCCCTCTAGTGCTCTTGTTAATGTTTATCATTGTAGAACTGCTGACATATAATGCTGCAGACAGGTGTACACTCCTGAGCTTACCTCACTGCTTTTCAACAAAGGATAACAAGAAAACAAAGACATTTTGATAATAGAAATAAATTGGAAAGTTTAAAATTGTATGCTCTATCTGAATTATGAAATCATTTTTTTTCTATGTCCCTTTAAACTAGTTCACTCGTGTTTGTACCTATATTAAAAGAGTTCTTCTCTTCCACGTCCTTATTTGACCCTTTGGAACTTGGCTTCTGTTTTTAAGCTTGAGATGGTTTCTAACAAGGCAACAGATGATTCAGAGCCAGACCTAACTCTCTTCTACTTCTGAAATTATTGTATTTCTTTTCCATTTCATATAATGTATATAGATAAACTCTTGTGTGACTGCAAATAAACAGTTTGTTAAATTAGGTTCTCTCTTTCTCTCTCTCTCTCTCTCTCTCTCTCTCTCTCTCTCTCTCTCTCTCTCTCTCTCTCTCTCTCTCTCTCTCTCTCTCTCTCTCTCTCTCTCTCTTTCTCTCTCTCTCTCTCTCTCTTTCTCTCTCTCTCTCTCTCTCTCTCTCTCTCTCTTTCTCTCTCTCTCTCTCTGTCTTTCTCTCTCTCTCTCTCTCTCTCTCTGTCTCTCTCTCTCTCTTTCTCTCTCTCTCTCTCTCTCTGTCTCTCTCTCTCTCTCTCTCTCTCTGTCTCTCTCTCTCTCTCTCTCTCTCACTCTCTCTCTCTCTCTCTCTCTCTCTCTCTCTATATATATATATATATATATATATATATATATATATATATATATATATATATATATACATACATAAATGCCTTTGAATAGAAAAAAAAAAGTAAAACTTGTTTTAAATGAATACTCTGAGTGATGATTAATTAAGCACCTGGCATTTGCTAGTGATGCGAGTAGGGTGTGATATGTCTGGGCAACAGTCAGTAGCTATTTACGAAACTGAAATGATTTTAAGGTCTATAAAACATGACTAAGCCCTTGGGGAAATATATTTTAAATTATAATTGAATTAAACATTCAAGTAGTTTTTTTGTAATATAGACATCAGTTTCTGATAACCTTGAGGTGTTAAATGCAACACGGTCTATTGAAGAATTGTTTGATTATTTTTTTTACTACTGATTTAAGTTTAGATGCCAAGGTGTGTAGTTATGTAAGAGAATCATGATTTTAGTTACATTATCACTCAAATTGATGGCTCCAGTCTAAAAGCTTTCAAAGGCCGGCGCTCACAGAGGCTGACCCAGGAAATTATATAAAAAAATGGTCTGTTCCTGTAAGTTGTGAGGTGTCTCCCATACACAGTAATGGAGCGTGTTGGAAAGTGAAGCTTCACTTTGGAGAATAAAGTTAGCAGGGAGTAGAGGGGGGGGGTCTTTAAAAGTTAAATATTGTAGTCAATACAAATCAGATTACTCTGCTTTTAATGTGTATCTTACAAACCCCTATATTTTCATGTAAGTGTGTTTTTCTGTTAGGGTAATTAGCATTTTTCGCATGTTTTGCCACAATATCACCATCTTTTAGTTTGTACCTTAAGTCATTTGGTTCCTGCACAATTTCAATACAATTTGTAATTTTTTCATAAAATATGATTTTTGTAGAACAAGGTCATTATGATATTTTAATGCAATTAAACAATACGAGTTTGACTGTATTTTTATTTCAATATTTAATTTATTTGTTTTATACAATTATATATTATATTAGTGTAAAATAGGCATCACCTTCACATACTCAAAACCAGGGAACACCCCATTGTCAGGCGTACTGTTCTCAAGGTAAAAACTGCCTTTAGAGAATTAAGACAGGGGCTTCATAGTACTTGAGAGATTTCTTATAGACTGTCACAAGCCCAGAGACCTTTATAGAATTAGGCCCTGTAATATACAAAATGGAACGAGGCAGGGATGCCCGCTGTCCCCGCTTCTTTTCGCGATCTCTATAGAGGTATTAGTATCACATATCAGACGGAACACAGATATTGGAAGTATACGGTTAGGCTTCAACACACACAAAGTCACTGTGTATGCAAATTATGTTCTAGTCCTCCTCACTTCTCCAGAAACATCTCTTCACCCATTACTAACGGAATTTTCAGACTTTTGGTAACCACTCAAATTTTTCAATTAATGCACAAAAGTCAGAGATTCTTAATATCAATATGCTACGAAGGGACTTTGAACAACTTAGCTTGATTTGCCCGTATAATTAAAAAAATTACAAGATCAAATACTTAGGAATCTATTTAACCCCATCTAGCAACAAAATATTTAAACATAATTATACTCCCCTTACTGCCCAAGTTGCGTAAAGACTTTGACAGTTGGAAAGATAAACCTTTATCTTGGTGGGGTCGTATACAGGCTATCAAAATGACCACCCTCCCACAAATTCTTTATATTCTCCAAGCAGCCACTATCCATCTCCCCAGCACTTATTTAAACCAGCTACAGTCACTAATCTACTCCTTTATATGTGGAGGCATTAAACCTAGGATTAACAGGAAACTACTTTTTCTACCTTTAGGCGCTGGAGGTATGGGATTACAATCTATTTCACAAGATTACAATGTGGTCGTCCTTCAAAGAGTGCTAGAATGGCATGACCAAACTTACTCAAAAATGTGGATGACCATAGATGCCTCTCTATGAAATACTCAGGAAATAGGCCCACTATGTTGGATTAAACACTCAAATAGACCAACGCTAGCGAGACAATCCTCATTGTACTCCCATCTCTTTAAGACTAGGGACCAGATCTGAGCTAAAATGAAAGGGATAACATCCCTTTTTTCACCGATGACCCCGATACCTATTAACTCGAAATTCACTGGCGGGATCATACCTAATGAATTATTAGGCAAGGCACTAGGACAAACCATCCCACTTGCGCGGTTAACAGAGAAGGGAAAATTAAAGGAATGCACTAATTTAGCAGACATTGTGGGCGGCTCTTTTACACCATGGCTCAAATATGCCGAGCTAACACACCTGATAGGAACATCTCCACATAAACAAGACTTGCTCAGGGAACCCACTAACTTTGAACGTCTATGTCTGATGGACACACTACCCCGAGGATCGTTGTCACTAGCTAAAAAACTCTTAGACGCCTCTTCCACACCTCCCCTCCCATCATTCGCACCTCAATGGCACAGGGAACTAGGAATCACACTAACGGAGGCAGAATGGAATAAAATATTTTATCACACACACAAATCATCACACTCCCCCAGAGTACTCGCACTGAACCACAAAATTCTGTTACGTTGGTATCTTACCCCGAACAGGATCAAACAAATATACCCCAAAGCTAATGCCTCATGTTGGAGAGGATGTGGTGAACTTGGAACCATGTCTCATATTTGGTGGCAATGCAAGCATCTGGCCCCATTCTGGGAAAATATAGAAACACACTATAAAGAACTATTAGGAGACTCCTTTACATTAAAACCAACAACCACACTTTTTAATCACAAAGTGGGAAAAAATTGCAGGATTAGGTGGAAATTATTACAGATTGGTCTCAACAGTGCAAGATCATTAATAGCCAAGAAAATGAAAAACCTCACACATACCCACAATACAAGAATGGATACTCAACACATCAGAATTCCTCACTTATGAGGAGTACTCATACTTTAAAACAGGAAGTATGGCTTTCTTTCAGGAAGTCATATTTTATCTCTTACGCATACCACCCTTCCTTAAAGCACTGAGTTGGACCTCCCTTCCTCTCCCCCAAAGTGCCAGTCGGGTTCATGTTTCCTTTCTCCCCCTGATCCCCCTCCTCTCTTCTGGCATTACCCCTTTCCTTTCCCATCTATCTCTCTTCTTTACCCTTCTCTTGCTCTCCTATTATCTCATTTTACCTTTAATTATCGGTTTCTCTGATTCTCAGGGTCCTATAACATGATAATATATCAGTAATGGTACTAAGATAGATATTGTATTGCTTTATGAACAGTCAGAATACAGAATAGGAATAATCACTGCTCATTTTTGTACTACCTACTCAAATCTCAGGTCTGCATCTCACTTGACTTTTATATTGGAACACTCCATAAAACCCTGAATGAGAAATACAAAAGGACTACCCCATATTCAAACGTCCAGGACCTTTATTGAGCACTTTTGTTTAATATGCTATAATTGGAAATAGGATATGTAGAATGCAGTTTTAATGTACAAATCCTACAGTATTTATGTTGTTTATTTTAATATTGTATCATTATTATTTCACCAATAAAGCATTTTAAAACTTAAAAAAAAATAAGAATTAGGCCCTAAGTACTTAATATGCATGCTGTAATTATAGCTATAGATTGTTTTTTCCTGCAGTATATTATTGTTATGATGATGACTAATATTATTATTATTATTATCATTTATACGTAAAGCTTCACCAAATACTGGAGCACTGGGCAACTGAATAGTGGTAACATAATGTTCTAGATTCAATAAAACCCATTATTGAAACTAATATCTCACTGAAAAAAATTTGTCAAACTATCAAAACTCACAATTTGAAGAATTCCCGACATTCGTCATATGAACAAATTGTGAGTCACTCCCTTTTTTAGTCAATAAAGCAGCATCTGTCTCATAGCTGTTCGCCTCTGAGCGTATAGAATGAGTTCTACTGTGAAAGATACCAGCAAACATGCTTTCAAAAACTAACTTAAAACCTTAACTGCTGAGCCACTTCACACCCCAGTTCTCGGCCCCTACCCCCAAGATACGTACTATTTAAAAGAGCTTGCTAAAAGTGATTTGTGATGAACAAATAAATACAGATACATATAACACACTAAGGACCAGATTACGAGTGGAGCGCTATTTATTGCTCCCGTTTACACGCCAACTCTGCTAGAAGTCAGCTTTTTGCACGCATCATGTAGCACTCTTTTTACAAGTTGAAATTAAAAGGTTTTTGCTTGCATGCTAACCCCATGTGAGCAAAAAGCCGAACTTCGAATATCGCGATTGTCTTAACCTATTTCCCTATAGACTTCAATGGAGCATAAATGCGCTAAATCATTAATATTTCACATTCCAATACTCTTTACATAGAAGAATATGTTCTATTTATTCATAAATAGATATTTCTATATATATATATATCTGATGTTTTTTGGTAAAATATATATCTATATATATATACACAGTATATATATATATATATATATATATATATATATATATATATATATATATATATATATATATATATATATATATATATATATATATATATAAAGTTATAGATATATAAAGATTCGTAACACTGTGTTCGTAACACTTTTTTGTTTTGCAAGACATAACCAGAGCTCTGATGTTGTGGTAATCATTCTAGCGTTAATCGCGATTGCGCTCACAGGTTCACATTTACTTTCAATTTGTAATATGAGAGCTCCTTCCCATGTGTGCAAACAGCCGCAGTAAACCCAATATCGCTTGTGTGGAACTGTAAGCGCGCTACTCGCAATCTGGCCCTAAATGAACTAATACAAGAGAAGGACCCTGCTTTAAGGAGTTTACAATCTATAGGTTATTCACCTAGATTTGTAGAAATAAAAAATAATAATAAAAATAATGAATTATGTATTTTGATAAAAATGACTATCTTTTTTTTTTGACAGATGAAAGTTAGTGGGTCAGTTACAGATGTTGATCTGGTGGAACTGACTCCAAATACAGAATACACAGTCACAGTATATGCAATGTTTGGGGAAGAAGCCAGTGATCCGCTCACAGGACAAGAAACAACCTGTATGTAGTATGACTTTAATACAATTGTAAATATATATTAAAGTGACACGTCACTACGTATCTGCAGGGCTTGTACGCAAGTTAGAAACAGATAGTTCCTATTAGCCTAAGCTACTGCAGATAGTTTAATGCTAGTGAAATTATTATTATTGTCTTTTGTGCTGCACCCAGACTGACTTTTGATTCTGGTGAACTGCTTGTGCAGTGATAAATGTCGGACATGATATGCTACAGTGTATCATGTCGGACAGACATTGGTAAATCTACCCCCAAGTGTTAGTTGTGTAAATTATGTATGCAATATGTAAATTTGAATTTTAGCCCTATAAGTAATATAAGCAGTATTCTATTACAGTAATTTTACTTACTATTAGACTTGTGCATTCGTTTTGGAAAAAAGGATATTCGTTTCACTTTAAAGAAATGAATATCCGAAAGAAAGCACAGGGAAAATTGACAAATTAGTGAATATTGCTGAATTCTCCAATATTCCTTTGTTTTCTTTAAAAAATAATAAAATACTTACCTACAAGCGCATTCAAAAGTTAGTTCAGGCGCTGTGAGCAGAACACGCTAAGGGGCATATTTATGATTGTGCGACCAGACATGATCCTATATAGCGTATCATGTCCGCTGCACATCAATAAATGCCGACAGCATACACTGTCGGCATTTATCATTGTACCAGCAGTTCTTGTGAACTGCTGGTGCAATACCGCCCCCTGCATCGGCCACTAGCAGGGGGTGTATTCCATCGGGTTGATTTCTGATGATATTTGTCCGCCACCTCAGAGCAGGCGCACAGGTTATGGAGCAGCGGTCGCTGCTTCATAACTTCTGTTTCCGGCGAGCCTGAAGGCTCATCGGAAACACGGGGCACCAAGCTCCGTACGGAGCTTGATAAATATGCCCCTAAATCTCCAGTTAGCTCTGGCTCTGGAGTGAAGAGGAAAGGGTTAGAGCTCTCTCCAGCGTGTGTAGGTATTTTAGGTACTTTTTAGACATTTACAATTGTTTAACGAAAACTAATGTAAATGTTTAACTAAAATTTGATATTCGTTTTGTTTCAAACTAAATGAATACTGAAAAGTGCAGCCAATGAATATTCGAGGAAGCGAATATTCATTGCAAAATTTCAGCCAAACCGATTTTTTGCTGGCTGCTCATCTCTACTTATTATTACATTAAACAAATAATTTTACAGATAGATACAATAATTATGTAAGCACTCATTTATTTATGTCAAATATTTTCATGCATGCTAATATAAGGGAACATGAAAGTCAAATTTAAACTTCAGGGTTCATCTAGGGCATGCAATTTTAAGAGACTCAATTTACTTCTATTATCAGATTTACTTTTGACAATTGGTTTTCTTTGTTGGAAAACATACCTAGGTAGGCTCAGGAGCAGAAATGCACTATTGGCTGTCAGCCTGTGATTGGTAGCTACATACATATGCCTCTTGTTATTGGCTGACTACGTGTTCAGCTAGCTCCTAGTATTGTGCAGCTGCTCTGGAGCTGGTGTTTCAACAAAGGTTACCAAGAGAAGCAAGAAAAATCTAAAGGGACATGAAACCCAAACTGTTTCTTTCTTTATTCAGATAGAGAATATCATTTTAAAAAGTGTCCAATTCACTTCTATTATCAATTTTACTCCATTCTCATGTTTTTCTTTGTTGAAGAGATACCTAGGTAGGTAGCGGGCGCATGCCTGAAGCATTATATGACAGGAAATAGTGCTGCCATCTAGTGCTCTTGTTTATGTATAACATTGTTGCAAAACTACTGCCATATAGTGCTACAGATACGTGAACAAGCCTGAGCTTACATCCATGCTTATCAACAAAGGATAACAAGAAAATTAAGAAAATTAGATAATAGAAGTAAATTGGAAAGTTGCTTAAAATTACATGCTCTATCTGAATCATGAAATAAAAATTTGGGGTTTTATGTCCCTTTAAAGGGACACTGAACCCAAATTTTTTCTTTCGTGATTCAGATAGAGCATCCAATTTTAAACAACTTTCCAATTTACTCCTATTATCAATATTTCTTCATTCTCTTGCTTTCTTTATTTGAAAAATAAGGCATTTAAGATTTTTTTTGGTTCAGAACCATGGAAAGCACTTGTTTATTGGTAGATGAATTTACCCACCAATCAGCAAGAACAACACAGTGTGTTCACCAAAAATGGGCCGGCATCTAAACTTACATTCTTGCATTTCAAATAAAGATACCAAGAGAATGAAAAGAATTTGATAATAGGAGTAAATTAGAAAGTTGCTTAAAATTGCATGCTCTGTCTGAATCACGATAGAAAAAAATTTGGGTTCAGTATCCCTACCCTTTGAGTGCTAATGACGGCTCTGAGCCGTCACAGAGTTTCTCACTCTGGTGCTAATGACGGCTCAGAGCTGTCATGAACACTCTCCCACCTTGAGGGAGATCTGGGGGCTCCTTACTATTCCTACCCCGGCGACCGTGCCTTTAGAGTGATAGGCATCGCCAGGGCTTCACGTGATGCGCGGTGACGTCAGGCGCAATAACGTGATGACATCACTGTGCAACTTTATTTATATTTAACAATGTTAAGTATAGGAGGAGGGGGCATGCTGCTTAGAAGCCTGTATCTCAGGCATCTAAGCAGCTACAGACCCCCAAGACCCACTGTTGGAAAGGTAATCGCCTAACCTTTCCAACAGTGTAAGTCTTGGGGGTCTGTAAAAAAAAGAAAAAAGTTACAAAAAAAAGAAAAAGAAATTTAAAAAATTCAAAAATTAAAAAGAAAATATTAGCACCCAGGTGGGAAATGGCTTAGCAGCCAAAGGGTTAATAATAAAATATGTCTTTAGTTATAAAATGTGCATTTAAAGGCACAACTATTGGTATTGTCTTGTTAGCTTAAAATTGTTATAGTCTAGTCAAAATTAAAGTTTCATGATTCAGATAACACATGTAATTTTAAGCAACTTTCTAATTTACTCCTATTATCAATTTTTCGTCATTCTCCTGCAATCTTTATTTGAATGTAAAGTTTAGTAGCCGGCCCATTTTTGGTTCAGTACCTGGGTAGCGCTTGCTGATTGGTGGCTACATTTAGACACCAATCAGAAAGTGCTACCAAGGTACTGAACCAAAAATGGGCCGGCTCGTAAAATTACATTGTAGCTTTCTCAAATAAAGATACCAAGAGAACGAATCAAAATTGATAATAGGAGTAAATTAGAAGTTGCTTTAAATGGCATCATGAAAGCTTAATTTTGACTATACTATTCCTTTAAACTTATTTTACAATATGGAATATACATAAGGTATCAAAGGAAGGAGGATTTTTTTTAGATCATACACAGGATGAACACACTACTGATGTCAAGAAATGCATTTCTCAGCCTGCCTGTTTATAAACATTTCAATGCTCCAGTCTCCTTCCCTTAGATAATAATGGTTTTAAATAAAAATAAATGCATGTACCCTTTATTTTTCTCGCAGTACCCTTAAGTCCACCCAGGAATATTAGATTTTCAGATATAGGACACAGCACAGCAACAGTCTCTTGGGACCACTCCTCCAAAAGAGTCAATGGTTACAGAATCATGTATGTGAAAACAGGTGGATCAGACACCAATGATGTAAGTGGAAGAAAATATCCTGTCTTGGATGTAAAGGTTGACTGCTTAGATGTGCAACTTATTTATTTATTAGTTTGTTTTACAACAAATTGTCTTACAATTCCTATGTGATGCAATTTTCCCTATAGAATCACATCTGATAAACCATATAAAAATGAAGTTTAATTAAAAAAAATTCACAACATTATTATGGTTATTAAAAGGTTCTGTAAGCTGTTTAGTATTTAGCATTTGTTTTGTTTTTATATATGGTTCATCTACACATACCCCAACAGCTCCAAATTCACTGTAACCTTTCAGAAATTATTTTTATTTAATAAGACTTCATAAAAATAAATATAAATAATAATCTCTCTGATAGCAAATATATAAAACTAATTTTATTATATTTTCTGTATATGTGGCACACTCCACCGTGCACTTTTTCTTTGTTTATACACAAGACAAGCAAAGAGTAATTAAATCAGTTACTGTTGCTTGAAGCTAAATACTTATATCAAGAAAGCATTCCCGAATTTGTACAGAAAGATTTGATTGAAGCTTTTATAACTTGTTTTTATCAGCCAAGGAATTAATCAACTCCAAAAAAAAAACACATACTCACCTTTATTTTTTTCTTCTAGCAAGTGAAAATAATCTCATTGAAACAAGTAAAAAATATACAGAAAATTAATATTGACCTCTGTCCTGATAGATCTTGCTGAGTCTGATAAATTGGTCAAATATTTGACATATATCATTTTCTTTAAGAATTCCTTGCGTACTATGTAGAGAATAAAAACTTTAACATCTGGTATAAATGTTTTTGGCAGGTGGAAGTTGATCGAATCTCTACCTACAATTTGAAGAGGTTATCTTCTCTAACAGAATACACAGTGGCAATTTTCTCTATTTTTGATGAGGGACAATCTGAGCCTCTCACAGGCACTTTCACTACATGTAAGTACATATCATCTACTATAATGAGTAATGCCGTAAACAAATATAGTTTTATGTGAACTGCAGGGGTCAATCTTATTTACACAGTTCAAGGGTAAAACACAAACACAGTCAGCTGAATATATTGAGCTCCAATAATACTTGAATTTTTATTACAAGTGAAGTCTTAAAGGGACACTAAACCCAAAATGTTTATTTCATTATTCAGATAGAGAATACAATTTTAAACAACATTTCAATTTACTTCTATTATCTAATTTGATTCATTCTTTAGCTATCCTTTGTTGAAGAAATAGCAATGCACATAGGTGAGCCAATCACACGATGCATATATGTGCCGCCACCAATCAGCAGCTACTGAGCCTATCTAGATATGCTTTTCAGCAAAGGATATCAAGAAAATGAAGCAAATTAGATAATAGAAGTAAATTAGAAAGTTGTTTAAAATTACATGCTCTTTCTAAATCATGAAAGAAAAAATTTGGGATTGTAATGTAAGCTTAGGATCTGGCCCCATTTTGGTTCAGCACCTGGGTAGTGCTTGCTGATTGGTGGCTAGTTTTCTTTACTCACATAATTTTTTTGTATCTGTTTTTCACTTAGTGTAATCTCCTTTCTCTTTCTTCCTTTCTTCTTTTCTTTCAAAGTTAAACTTTTACTCAGGTTAGGAAAAAGTTGTTACAATTACAATCATAAAATCACAACAGGGCTTTAAAGACAAGCAGGTCACCCCTTAAAGTTAAACTAACACAGTAAAGTATAACCATAAACGTTTCTGCATTTCAACTTATTGCATTGCGCTCTCACGCAACAGTTAGTGCTCCACTCAAAATCTAGACCTAAATGGATCTGGTGTCTACTTGCAGAAAAACTGATGGAACATAGAAATAAATAAAAAGAATATTTTTGTTAGGGTTCATAGGAAAAATAACCACTTTAATAGATGACTTGCTTAATGATGTGACATAACTCCCTATTTTGTCCCATGTGATTTTACACTAGGAGGATGAAGTCAATGTCCAAAAGTGGCAACATGGGTAGTGCCTGGACTGTTTGGAATTGTTTGGGTATCAACGTGATTTACAGAGATCCCAGTTCCTTTTACTGAATAGGATTGCTCAAACATAGGAGACATTACACACAGGCTTTTGTTTCTGTTTTTTACATACTATATCGGTTCAACATGCAGTTTATCTCTCTCTGTATATATATTTATATATACTAGAAAGTGTGGATGGAAAAAACTGCTAAGGTTTAAATAGTGTTGCGGGTGTATATTTAGCTTCCCAAGTATACACAGGGGTACCAACTCATATGCAAAAAGATTTTTTTGAGAAGGTCAACGTCTAGTTAATATGGTGCAGACCCATTAAGCATTTATCAAACATTAGTCAAGAAGAAGAAGAGGTTTATGATAAAACCTCATCAAAGACTGGGGATTCAGCATTCTTTTCAAAATAAAGAGAAAAAAAAAGCAACACAAATTACATTTGAAAAGGGTAATTTTTTATTCTCACACTGTGCTGGGCGCAGGCCCGTTGAAATGGCAGCAACCAATCAAGTGGATAAAGAGGATAACGTGGTTAAAAACAAAAAATATATAGTATAAGATATATACATAAGTTCAGAAATGCTAGGACCAGTCCATGTGAAAAGACATGAATTTAGTGGCAATTAGAATAATGCTAGAAGTATACCCAGACATGTAGTACTAATGTAGATATTATAGCTGACTAAGCACATAATGTAGATCTCAATCTTACTTTCACAGACCTAAACAGGTTTTAGTAGAACTGGACATGAGAGTTACTGCATCTGTGCATAGACGCTTATATCCTAAACGTATCACCAGGTTAACAACCAGGCATCAAAGTTAAACTGCTAGACATAGCATAACTAAGCTTGTTATACGCATCTACCCATGGAAGGTATACAGTATAGAACAATTAGGCGGATTTTCCAATGATACCTAGGAAACCGAAGCAGTAGACAAATGTAATGTAATAAGTCTATAGATAACAAATAGACTAAAATGTCTTTCTGTAGGTATCAACTTCCCCTATAGCCAGGGAAGTGGTATGTGGCAACTTTCACAGAGTAACTTGAGCCATAGAAAGCAAGGATGTATAATAGATCATGTAGCGCTTAAAGCATGGATATTAGTATTGCAGCAAGAGAAAATGTTTTGAGCAAAGACAAAGATGCAGGAGGATATCTTTTGTTAATTAGTATACCCCTCTATCAACGGCACCTGTCTTGTTTGAGTCACAACTAGTGATGTAGCGAACATAAAAATTTGGGTTCGCGAACGGCGAACGCGAACTTCCGCAAAAGTTCGCGAACGGGCGAACCGCCATAGACTTCAATAGGCAGGTGAATTTTAAAACCCACAGGGACTCTTTCTGGCCACAATAGTGATGGAAAAGTTGTTTCAAGGGGACTAACACCTGGACTGTGGCATGCCGGAGGGGGATCCATGGCAAAACTCCCATGGAAAATTACATAGTTGATGCAGAGTCTGGTTTTAATCCATAAAGGGCATAAATCACCTAACATTATAAAATATGAGGAAAAAATGGAAAAAACACACTTTTTCTAACTTTGACCCCCAAAATCACTTACACATCTACAACCACCAAAAAACAACCATGCTAAATAGTTTCTAAATTTTGTCCTGAGTTTAGAAATACCCAATGTTAACATGTTCTTTGCTTTTTTTGCAAGTTATAGGGAAATAAATACAAGAAGCACTTTGCTATTTCAAAACCACTTTTTTTTTCAAAATGAGCGCTAGTTACATTGGAACCCTGATATCTGTCAGGAATACCTGAATATCCCTTGACATGTATATATTTTTTTTTAGAAGACATCCCAAAGTATTGATCTAGGCCCATTTTGGTATATTTCATGCCACCATTTCACCGCCAAATGCGATCAAATAAAAAAAAATTGTTCACTTTTTCACAAACTTTAAGTTTCTCACAGAAATTATTTACAAACAACTTACGCAATTATGGCATAAATGGTTGTAAATGCTTCTCTGGGATCCCCTTTGTTCAGAAATAGCAGACTTATATGGCTTTGGCGTTGCTTTTTGGTAATTAGAAGGCTGCTAAATGCCACTGCGCACCACACGTGTTTTATGCCCAGCAGTGAAGGGGTTAATTAGGGAGCATGTAGGGAGCTTGTAGAGTTAATTTTAGCTTAAGTGTAGTGTAGTAGACAACCCAAAGTATTGATCTAGGCCCATTTTGGTATATTTCATGCCACCATTTCACCGCCAAATGCGATCAAATTTAAAAAAAAATAAAAAATTCACAATTTTAGCTTTCTCACTGAAATTATTTACAAACAGCTTGTGCAATTATGGCACAAATGGTTGTAAATGCTTCTCTGGGATCCCCTTTGTTCAAAAATAGCAGACATATATGACTTTGGCGTTGCTTTCTGGTAATTAGAAGGCCGCTAAATGCTGCTGCGCATCACCCGTGTATTATGGCTAGCAGTGAAGGGGTTAATTAGGTAGTTTGTAGGGAGCTTGCAGGGTTAATTTTAGCTTTAGTGTAGAGATCAGCCTCCCACCTGACACATCAGACCCCCTGATCCCTCCCAAACAGCTCCCTTCCCTCCCCCACCCCACAATTGTCCCCGCCATCTTAAGTACTGGCAGAAAGTCTGCCAGTACTAAAATAAAAGGTTTTTACATTTTTTCAATTTTTTAAGCATATT
Source organism: Bombina bombina (assembly GCF_027579735.1). NCBI lineage: Eukaryota > Metazoa > Chordata > Amphibia > Anura > Bombinatoridae > Bombina > Bombina bombina. The sequence continues at coordinate 1,052,736,929 of NC_069503.1, forward strand.
TACATATGCTGTGGTGTAGCATCCCCCCCTAACCCCCAACCTCCCTGATCCCCCCCAAAACAGCTCTCTACCCCTCCCCATCAGCCTTATTGGCGGCCATCTTGGGTACTGGCAGCTGTCTGCTATTATTTCACAGTAAAAAAAGTGTTGTTTTTTTAAATGTACACTACTGTTACACCAGATATGAGTGGTGGCACTGGGCAAGTGGGCACAGTATACGCTGTGAGCCTGACACACACGCTGGCAGGCAGGCAACTGCAATTAGATTACACAGGGAAAAAAAAAAAGCAGACTGATGTTCTAGCCCTAAAAAGGGCTGTTTGGGGTGCTGTCCTTACAGCAGAGATCAGATGAGTTCTTCAGGACTGTAGTGGACACTGAATACACTAGCCTAGCTATCGATTTCCCTATTAAATCAGCAGCAGCTACACTGTCCCTCCTCTCACTAAGAATACAGCTTCCGAATGAATCTAAAATGGATGCTGTCCAGGAGGTGGGAGGGTCTGGGAGGGAGGCTCTGCCGCTGATTGGCTGGAATGTGTCTTCTGACTGTGAGGTACAGGGTCAAAGTTTACTCAATGATGATGAATAGGGGGCGGATCGAACATCGCATATGTTTGCCTGCCGCGGCGAACGCAAACAAGCTATGTTTGCCGGGAACTATTCGCCGGCGAACTATTCGCGACATCACTAGTCACAACATGTATGAAGCAATGTGGAAGCAAAGTTATAAGAAAAGTAATGGCACAAAGCAAAGATGCAGGAGGATACTACATGTGTATATTCGTATCCCTCTGTCGACTACACCTGATTACTGCCAGGCTTCACCACTCTTCCTTCCGTCTGACGAATGACTCTACAGTTGGAGTATGAAATCCGCTGCACAGACCAAATAGATAGCATCTGTATCACTCAGGACAATTTCTGGAATGGACAACCTTGCTTAGACTCACAAACTTCGTTGCATTCCGGAAATTGTCCTGAGTGATACAGAAGTGATTCCTAGATTAAACGGCTTGAGCTGGGCGTTGATGAGTCAGTCAGTCAGTCAGGACTTATTTTATATATATATACAGGGAGTGCATAATTATTAGGCAAGTTGTATTTTTGAGGATTAATTTTATTATTGAACAACAACCATGTTCTCAATGAACCCAAAAAACTCATTAATATCAAAGCTGAATAGTTTTGGAAGTAGTTTTTAGTTTGTTTTTAGTTATAGCTATTTTAGGGGGATATCTGTGTGTGCAGGTGACTATTACTGTGCATAATTATTAGGCAACTTAACAAAAAACAAATATATACCCATTTCAATTATTTATTTTTACCAGTGAAACCAATATAACATCTCAACATTCACAAATATACATTTCTGACATTCAAAAACAAAACAAAAACAAATCAGTGACCAATATAGCCACCTTTCTTTGCAAGGACACTCAAAAGCCTGCCATCCATGGATTCTGTCAGTGTTTTGATCTGTTCACCATCAACATTGCGTGCAGCAGCAACCACAGCCTCCCAGACACTGTTCAGAGAGGTGTACTGTTTTCCCTCCTTGTAAATCTCACATTTGATGATGGACCACAGGTTCTCAATGGGGTTCAGATCAGGTGAACAAGGAGGCCATGTCATTAGATTTTCTTCTTTTATACCCTTTCTTGCCAGCCACGCTGTGGAGTACTTGGACGCGTGTGATGGAGCATTGTCCTGCATGAAAATCATGTTTTTCTTGAAGGATGCAGACTTCTTCCTGTACCACTGCTTGAAGAAGGTGTCTTCCAGAAACTGGTAGTAGGACTGGGAGTTGAGCTTGACTCCATCCTCAACCCAAAAAGGCCCCACAAGCTCATCTTTGATGATACCAGCCCAAACCAGTACTCCACCTCCACCTTGCTGGCGTCTGAGTCGGACTGTAGCTCTCTGCCCTTTACCAATCCAGCCACGGGCCCATCCATCTGGCCCATCAAGATTCACTCTCATTTCATCAGTCCATAAAACCTTAGGAAAATCAGTCTTGAGATATTTCTTGGCCCAGTCTTGACGTTTCAGCTTGTGTGTCTTGTTCAGTGGTGGTCGTCTTTCAGCCTTTCTTACCTTGGCCATGTCTCTGAGTATTGCACACCTTGTGCTTTTGGGCACTCCAGTGATGTTGCAGCTCTGAAATATGGCCAAACTGGTGGCAAGTGGCATCTTGGCAGCTGCACGCTTGACTTTTCTCAGTTCATGGGCAGTTATTTTGCGCCTTGGTTTTTCCACACGCTTCTTGCGACCCTGTTGACTATTTTGAATGAAACGCTTGATTGTTCGATGATCACTCTTCAGAAGCTTTGCAATTTTAAGAGTGATGCATCCCTCTGCAAGATATCTCACTATTTTTGACTTTTCTGAGCCTGTCAAGTCCTTCTTTTGACCAATTTTACCAAAGGAAAGGAAGTTGCCTAATAATTATGCACACCTGATATAGGGTGTTGATGTCATTAGACCACACCCCTTCTCATTACAGAGATGCACATCACCTAATATGCTTAATTGGTAGTAGGCTTTTGAGCCTATACAGCTTGGAGTAAGACAACATGCATAAAGAGGATGATGTGGTCAAAATACTCATTTGCCTAATAATTCTGCACTCCCTGTATATATATATATATATATATATATATATATATATATATATGTATATATATATATATATATATATATATATATATATATATATATATATTCCTAGATTATTTACATTTTTAGATAATGACTTGTTTTTTCTCACTGATAACACTGCATAAGAGAAATGAAAATAAAATAGCAATAGGCTGCACTAAATATGATTTATTATCATGAATGCATTATTGGTCAAGTACTGCTTGTACTCATGTATTTATATTATACCTGCTTGAAACAGGCAACAGGGAAATTCTACTGCACAGAATTCCACAAAGTACAATGTTTGCTTTGAAGTTAAGATTTCTGGGTGGAGAATCATTAAACAAAAGATTTCCCCTTTTAATTTCAAAACAGTCAGTGCTTGGTCCTCTTTACTTCTTGTAACTGCATTAAAGAGACAGTTAAAGGGACATGAAACCCAAATTTTTTCTTTCATGATTCAGATAGAGAATACAATTTTAAACAACTTTTTAATTTACTTCTATTATCTTATTTGTTTAAATCTCTTGGTATAATTTGTTGCAGGAGCAACCATGCACTAATGGTTTCTAACTGAACACATGGGTGAGCCAATGGCAATCAGTGTATATATGCAGCCACCAATCAACAGCTAGAACCTAGGTTCTCTGCTGCTCCTGAGCTTGCCTAGATAAACTTTTCAGCAAAGGATAACAAGAGAAGGAAGCAAATTAAATAATAGAAGTAAATTGGAAAGTTGTTTAAAATTGTATTCTCTATCTGAATCATGAAAGAAAAATTATTCATATAAAACATTTTCTGTACATTCAAGGTTGACTTATATAAAGTAAAATGTATGTTCAACTAAGACTCTCTTTACCCCTTTCAACAAGAATTTAAAGGGGAACTTTATGGATACTTTCAAAATGTTTTATTATTATTTAAGATTTCAACTTCCTTTTTTTATTTTTCTTACTATTATACATTCCCTTAATATTAGGTTTTAGCAGATCTATTAGCACATAATCTTTTTACTCCACTGAATATGACTGTGCACGTGTCTGCTACCTTTATTTCATTAGAACTGGTCACTAACCATTTATTGTAAGCATGATGGCTTAATCTTGTCATTGCTTTTGGCAAATGTGTCACATTCACTATATTGTTATATTTTCCAAATACATAGGCCTTACTATAAGCTTGATAGATAGATAGATAGATAGATAGATAGATAGATAGATAGATAGATAGATAGATGAATGTGGGCTTCATTTAACAATGGGCGGATGGACAAGGTTTGCTTCCACAAACCTATCAACCCAGCATCGTGACCAGTGGGCACTGGGCAGCAGTACCGCCCCCTTCCCTGCTCATACGTGGCCAATCACACACAAGGGGCTGTCAAGATTAAAGGGACATAAAGCCCATTTTTTTCTTTCATGATTCAGATAGACCATGCAATGTTAAACAACTTTACAATTGACTTCTATTATCTCATTTGCTTCATTCTCTTGATATCCTTTGTTACAAAACATATCTAAATAGGCTTAGTAGCTGCTGACTGGTGGCTGCACATAGATGCCAAGTGTGATTGGCTCACCCATATGCACTGTTATTTCTTCAACAAAGGATATCTAAAGAATGAAGCAAATTAGACAATAGAAGTAAATTGAAATATTGTCCTGTGTTGAAAGAGCAACAAAGGGATCTAGACACATTTGTAAGCCAATGACAAAAGATATACATGAGCAGACACCAATCAGCAGCTACAAAAAGGATACCAAGAAAACTAAGAAAACTAGATTAAAAAAAAAAAAAAAGAAAAAAAATTAGATCAACAAAGTAAATTGAAAAGTTATTTAAACCAAAATTTTTTTGGGATTTCCTGTCCATTTAACCCCTTAAGGACCAAGGACGTACGCCACACGTCCTCAAAAAAAATACAGTTAATGACCGAGGACGTGTGGCGTACGTCCTTGGTCTGGAAAGCAGCTGGAAGCGATCTTGCTCGCTTCCAGCTGCTTTCCGGTTATTGCAGTGATGCCTCGATATCGAGGCATCCTGCAATAACCCCCCTTGGCCATCCGATGCAGGCCCTCTCTGCACCGGACATCGGTGGCCGGTATCGTTGGTGGGTGGGAGCAAGTCTGGGAGGCGGGTGGACGGCCATCGGTGTGCCGGATGGAGTGGAGGGGGCGGGATCGGGGGCGGGATAGGCGGGAGCGCGCACGGGAGCGCGCGCGTGAACGGGGGGCGGCGGGCGGGCGCGTGCACAGGGCGGGAGCGGGAGGGAACCGCTACACTGCAGAAAAATAAATGGTAATAAAAGAAAAAACAAACCACATTTAAATAAATGAATAAACAATCTAAGGGATCTGGAAGGGGTGGGGGGTTGATCTGGGGGGGTGGGGAAGCTACACTACAGAAAAGGGCAATTAAATAAAAAAACAAACACTTTTTTTACTAAACTGGGTACTGGCAGACAGCTGCCAGTACCCAAGATGGCGCCCATTAAGGCAGAGGGGGAGGGTTAGAGATCTGTTTGGTGGGGGATCAGTGAGGTTGGGGGCTAAGGGGGGATCCTACACAGTAGCATATGTAAATATGCTAAGAAAAAAAAAATATATAGCTTTTATTTTAGTACTGGCAGTGTGTCTGCCAGTACTTAAGATGGCGGGGACAATTGTGGGGTGGGGGAGGGAAGAGAGCTGTTTGGGAGGGATCAGGGGGTCTGATGTTTCAGGTGGGAGGCTGAGCTCTACACTAAAGCTAAAATTAACCCTACAAGCTACATAATTAACCCCATCACTGCTAGCCATAATACATGTGTGATGCGCAGCGGCATTTGGCGGCCTTCTAATTACCAAAAAGCAATGCCAAAGCCATATATGTCTGCTATTTCTGAACAAAGGGGATCCCAGAGAAGCATTTACAACTATTTGTGCCATAATTGCACAAGCTGTTTGTAAATGATTTCAGTGAAAAACCTAAAATTGTGAAAAATGTAACGTTTTTTTAATTTGATCGCATTTGGCGGTGAAATGGTGGCATGAAATATACCAAAATTGGCCTAGATCAATACTTGGGGTTGTGTACTACACTACACTAAAGCTAAAATTACCTCTAAAAGTTCCCTACATGCTTCCTAATTAACCCCTTCACTACTGGACATAATACACGTGTAGTGCGCAGTGGCATTTAGCAGCCTTCTAATTGCTAAAAAGCAATGCCAAAGCCATATATGTCTGCTATTTCTGAACAAAGGGGATCCCAGAGAAGAATTTACAACCATTTAGGCCATAATTGCACAAGCTGTTTGTAAATAATTTCAGTGAGAAACCAAAAGTTTGTGAAAAAATTAGTGAAAAAGTGAACAATTTTTTGTATTTAATCGCATTTGGCGGCGAAATGATGGCATGAAATATACCAAAATGGGCCTAGATCAATACTTTGGGATGTCTACTAAAAAAAAATATATACATGTCAATGGATATTCAGAGATTCCTGAAAGATATTAGTGTTCTAATGTAACTAGCGCTAATTTTGAAAAATAATGGTTTGGAAATAGCAAAGTGCTACTTGTATTTATGGCCCTATAACTTACAAAAAAAGCAAAGAAGATGTAAACATTGGGTATTTCTAAACTCAGGACAAAATTTAGAAACTATTTAGCATGGTTGTTTTTTGGTGGTTGTAAATGTGTAACAGATTTTGGGGGTCAAAGTTAGAAAAAGTGTGTTTTTTTCCATTTTTTCCTCATATTTTATAAAATTTTTTATAGTAAATTATAAGATATGATGAAAATAATGGTATCTTTAGAAAGTCCATTTAATGGCGAGAAAAACGGTATATAATATATGTGGGTACAGTAAATGAGTAAGAGGAAAATTACAGCTAAACACAAACACAGCAGAAATGTAAAAATAGCCTTGGTACCAAACGGACAGAAAATGGAAAAGTGCTGTGGTCATTAAGGGGTTAATAGAAACAAATAACTGGCTCGGTGTAAACATATGTAAAGTATAAGATGGACCAATCACAATACACTGCTATGGGTGATGGACTAACACTACAACCAATCACAGAAGGAGTCCAGTAAAGTGTTTCCCCCCCCCTTGAATCTAGTGTATTAGTAACACTAACAATATAATGACGTATTCACGGCACAGATGAATCCAGCTGTGTGTTGTAGTTATTTATTATAATAAGGGTCTTAACTCTGTGATGACAACTAGTGTTTGTTTCCTATCCAGTGAAAGTTCCAAACCCTCAGAACCTGGAAGTTAGAGATATTACCACACACAGCTTCAGAGCGTTCTGGAAGCAATTTTCTTCTGATATAGTGATGTACCGCCTGTCATGGGTCCCACTAAACGGGGGAAGTCTCCAAGAGGTAAAATAGACCTATACTAAACTATAATAGAGTCACACTCAACTATACAATTAGACTTGTGTTTCTCTAAGTACATAGACAAAGTGCATATTACAGTATATTGGTAAGATGATTAATTATGGTAAATTGTACTGAAATTAGTTTTAAAGTTTTTACAAGTTTTTATTAGTTTATGATTTTTTTATTTTATGGCTTTAAACAAATCAGGGGAGCCAAGCATCTTTAAAGTGAAGGTCAAGTTACAAGCACAGCCTCACGGCATTGCATAGACTTATCAAAACGAGCAGAAGTTTAAGTCATGATTTTTTTAAAATCTATTTATTATCTTTTATTTTTACCTTTAAACTGCTCCGCCGATAAGCGCATCACTCCCGCCCGCCATCTTGTCTAATTAATTGACAGATGACGTATCCAAAACCAACTAATCCTTGTTTCTCCCCCGGGGCGTTCAGCCCCTTTGCTTAAACGTCATGGTCCGGGGGAAACAAGGATTAGTTGGTTTAGGATACGTCATCTGTCAATCAATTAGACAAGATGGCGGGCGGAGTGCTGCGCTTATTGGCGGTAAAAATAAGAGAAAATAAATAGATTTAAAAAAAATCATGACTTAAACTCCTGCTCGTTTTGATAAGTCTATGCAATGTTTTTTAGATGATCCATTTATATAGCCCATCTGGGTGTGTTTTTGTAAAAATGTAAAGTTTTGCTTATTTTTAAATAACATTGTGCTGATTTTCAGACTCCTAACCAAGCCCCAAGGTTTTAGAGGTATACTGATGTATACTGATTTCAGATTGCTTTCTGTTTCACAACAAGCAGTTCATTGTTTTCTATTTATGAACACAACTGGAGATAAGTAACATTATCCTCCACATTATGTTTTAACGTTATTAATCAAAATTACGCAATTTTAAGATTTTAAAAATATATTTATAATTTGGCTGGTAGGTGCAGGTGAATCATCTTTGAAAAGCTTTGGAGATTTCAGAATCTCCATGTTTTTTAAGGGGTTATTGTAGTTTGAATTTGAATTGTTGTGAGCCTTTGACCCCAATTTGAAGCCTTGTCCTCTAGTTATATGATTATATTAGGCACAATGTCACAACACTCACAGTGCTTGTTTAGGAACTAAAGTTACTCTTCCAAGGGACCCTCAGCCACATATATATTGCTGAGTTAATCCTTGATCACACAATGTTTTGTTGTTTCTTTTCTTTTTTTTTTCTTTTTTTTGCTGCTGGCCTTGAATATCATCTGTTTGTTAGCAGAGTAATTTGGAATTATATAAATTTAAATCTCATATTTAAAATCTTGATTATTTAAAGGGACAATAAAGTCAAAAATAAATTTTCACAATTTAGATACATTCAGTTCTAATTTTGAGTAATTTGTTTTGTTCTCTTCATATTCATTGTTGAAGAGCAGGATCGGTGCTACGATACAGGCATGGTGCCTGATATATATATATTTTTTGCTACCTAACTTGGGCTTCACAGTAGGGTCCATATGTGATGGTATAATGGCTAAAATGGGAGAGGACTCCCCTAAAACATAGGAAGGCAGAGGGAACAGGTAAGCTAGAACAACTTTTGTTAAGAAGCATTAATTGCAGGTTATGTTATTTCTTCGGGTGGGGGGGTGTGGGCAACAAAATGCGTCATTACCTGTGTAGCCAACAATCCTAACACTAGCCCTGTTGAAGAGTAAATCTAGGTAGACTTATAGGCCCATATTTATCAAGCTCCGTACGGAGCTTGAAGGGCCGTGTTTCTGGCTCCATAACCCTGTCCACCGGCTCTGATGAGGCGGACAGGAATCACCGGAAATCAACCCGATCGAATACGATCGGGTTGATTGACACCTCCCTGCTGGCGGCCGATTGGCCGCGAGTCTGCAGGGGGCGGCGTTGCACCAGCAGCTCTTGTGAGCTGCTAGTGCAATGTTAAATGCGGAGAGCGTATTGCTCTCCGCATTTAGCGAGGTCTTGTGGACCTGATCCGCACTGTCGTATCAGGTCCGCAAGACCTTTGATAAATAGGGGCCATAGAAGCTCAGGAGTGTGCACTCTATGACAGCAGTGTTTTGCACCATTGTTTGTAGCAGTGTTATACTGCTGCCATAGAGTACTAAATGCATGTGCAGTGCACGCTCCTGGGATTCTATGAGTAAACCTAAATTTACTCTTTAAAAAAGAATACCAAAACATCAAAGTAAATTTGATCATAGAAGAAAATTGGAAAGACATTTAAATGGGATGTTCTATCTAAACCATGAAAGTTTACTTTTGACTTTACTGTCTCTTTATTTAAAGGGTAATGCCATAACTAGTCTATTATTTATTTATCTATCTTTATATCTGCCAATCTGCCTGTCTCTCTGTCTACTTAGAAACTGTAAATGATAGGCAGACAGACTGACAGATAGATAGATATACAGACAGGGAGAACGGCAGATGATAGATAGATAGATAGATAGATGAGATAGATGACATAGATTAGATAGATAGATTAGATAGATAAGATAAATAGATAGATAGATAGATAGATAGATAGATAGATAGATAGATAGATAGATGAAATAGATATATGAGATAGACATACAGATGGATAGATAGAAAGATAGATATATAGATATAGATTAGATAGATTAGATATATAAAATAAATAGATTATAGATAGATAGATAGATAGATAGATAGATAGATAGATAGATAGATAGATAGATAGTTAGAGAGATAGATAGATATATACCTGTAATTGATAAATAGATGATAGATAGATAGATAGATAGATAGATAGATAGATAGATAGATAGATAGATAGATAGATAGATAGATAGATAGATAGATGAAATAGATATATGAGATAGATAGATGATAGATAGATAGATAGATAGATAGATAGATAGATAGATAGATAGATAGATAGAGAGATAGATAGATAGATAGAGAGCTAGATAGAGAGATAGATAGAGAGATAGATAGAGAGATAGATAAATAGATAGATATATAGATTAGATAGATGATAGATAGATAGATAGATAGATAGATAGATAGATAGATAGATAGATAGATAGATAGATAGATAGATAGATAGATAGATAGACAGATCGATAGATAGATTAGATAGATGGATAGATTAGATAAAATAGATAGATGAGATAGACAGACAGAAAGGCAGATAGCTAGATAGATAATAGATAGAGAGATAGAGAGATTCTTAGATAGACAGACAGAAAGACAGATAGATAGATAGATAGATAGATTGATAGATAGATAGATAGATAGATAGATAGATAGATAGATAGATAGATAGATAGATAGATAGAGTGAAAGATAGATATACATAGAGAAAGAGAGAGATAGACAGTGTAACTCGGTATCTATCTTAAAGGGACAGACAACACCAGATTTTTTGTTGTTTTAAAAGATAGATAATCCCTTTATTACCCATTCCCCAGTTTTGCATAACCAACACTGTTATATTAATATACTTTTTATCTCTGTGATTATCTTGTATCTAAGCCTCTGCAGACTGCCCCCTGATAACATGACATTTATATATTATCTATTGACTTTCATTTTAGCCAATTCGTGCAGTGTCTGCCACAATCCACGGGCGTGATAGCAATGTTATTTATATGGTTTACATGAACTAGCTCTCCCTTGTTGTGAAAGGCAAATAAAAAAGCATGTGATAAGAGGAGGCCTTCAAGGGCTTAGACATTATCATATGAGCCTTCCTAGGTTTAGCTTTCAAATAAGAATACCAAGAGAACAAAGCAAAATTGGTTATACAAGTAAATTGGAAAGTTGTTTAAATTTACATGCCCTATTTGAAACATAAAAGTTGTTTTTTACTTGACTGTCCCTTTAAGAGAGTATAATTGTTATAGTGTATTGCAGTTAAAGAAAACAACTTACCCAAGATTGTGCATGACTTTCATGTTTTCATTCACAACAAAAGCTTTATTCATCAACTCCAGTAATGGTTCATTCAACACTCTGTGTCTAAAGGTTACATGTAGGCAGCTCAATAAAAATCGTTGCTCTATCTGATGCAATGCCAAGCTTAGTGCATGCTCCTTTTAATGCTGCTCACCTGGAAAGGGATAAAAGAAATTCCCTTTTTTTAACAGATTGCTGTAAATCAGATAAAGTGGAATTTAGAACTTGGCAGAGTGCCTTCAGTTTATTTGTGTTTTTATAAACATGTATATAATGCATAATGCTAATGTAACTTCTTAAATTGTTAACTATTTTATTACAAAATGGTGCCATATTATCATATTTTTGGTTAGAAATTTTAGAATGCCAGCAAAAATTTTCAGTTTTTGAAATAAAAGGTATAAATAACTACAACAAATGGTCTTGACTTTTCTACAGCAACATAGCAACAATATGTACTTTTATATTCTTGTATTACAGTTATTTAACTATTTGTAATTTAGAGCAAGTAACTTTACAGTGAAGTGATAAAATATGTGGGCAATAGTTACACACTAGTAAAATAGTCTAACAAACATTTCTTTGTGCTTTCGGTTAGATTGTCCTTAATGGTGATATCACTTCCTATCTGATTGACGGTTTAACACACACCACAGAGTACGAAGTTTCGCTCTCTGCCATATTTGCTGATGAAACTGAAAGTGATGCACTGGCTGCTTTGGCAACAACGTGTATGTTTTTTTTATTATTGTTTATTAAATTTATTGAAACATAATTAAAATTGTCTTCTAAAAAAATAATTCTAAGTGATACTTTTTACATTTTCTTTATATATATAATATATATATATATATATATATATATATATATATATATATATATATACATACTGTATATTATCTTTTGATGTTTCTAATTTATTTTACAATGATTCTTTACTACTACAGTGACAATAACTACAACTGCCGCCCCCACTACGACCACTGCTAGACCAACCACTGCAGGTAACACTCTGAATAAACCAAAAAAGGAACTGAGTGTTTGAAATAAAGATGTTTAAACAACATTGTCTTTGTTACAGCTCCCAGACTGGGAATACGTAATCTTTTGATAGATGATGAAACTACATCCAGTCTTCATGTATCATGGTTAATGACTGATGCCAATATACGCCAGTATATAGTTAACTATGTGCCTGTCTATGGGGATCGAGGTGAAGAAGTGGTAAGTTAGGAATGTTAGTGTTTTTATTGTAATGTAGTTTTTCTTCTGGGATGGCCACAGGCTACGAAGATAAGGAGATACTCAGAAAATGGTCATCATAATGTTATTTATTTCCCTGTGAAATTAAAGACAGAATTTAATTTTACTCCTTAATTTGAGTGTGAGTTAAACCTAATTTTTTTTTTTAAAGATAGCATGTATGCGAAAAAAAAAAAATTCATATTCATTTTTTGTAGTTTATATTTTTATTTCATTAGATGATAGATAGATAGATAGATATATATAAAGATAGATAGATACTTAAATAAAAAAGAGAGAAGCACTCAACCTGGGAACGAACAATAGCATAATAGCTTGTTCTATGGCTAGTTACCACCCAAGAAGCAGCCTCTTTTTGCTCAACATGTGCCTTTCACAGAGAAGAACTTTCCTGAAGCATATCAGTCTGATCCTGACTTCACAGTACAGCCCAGCCCTGAAATACCAGGCAATTCTTCTCTGAACAAGAGAAACAGCAAAACCTCAGATATACGTTTCGGCCTATTGTGGGCCTCGTCAGTGAGGTGCAGCCATATCCCTCTAGGCACACTGAGCAATGGGTCCACGTCTGGATTCCCGCATCACACTTAGGGAGACTTCCCTAAGTGTCATAATTTGCATACATAAAAAGAGAGAAGATAGATACTGTAGATAAATAGATAGACAGATAGATAGATGATAGATATATAAAATATAGATAGATGATAGGTATATAAAAGATAGATAGATAGATGATCCATAGATAGATAGATAGATAGATAGATAGATAGATAGATAGATAGATAGATAGATAGATAGGTAGAAAAATAATAGATGGATGATAGATAGATAGATAGATAGATAGATAGATAGATGATTGCTAGATAGATAGATAGATAGATAGATAGATAGATAGATAGATAGATGATAAATATATAGATGATAGATAGATAGATAGATAGATAGATAGATAGATAGATAGATAGATAGATAGATAGATGATACATAGATATATTGATGATAAATAGATATATTGATGATAAATAGATAGATGATGATAGATAGATAGATAGATTGATTGATTGATTGATTGATTGATTGATTGATTGATTGATTAGATAGATAAACAGACAGATAGATAGATAAATAGATGATAGATAGATAGATAGATAGAATTTGTATTTTCAAAATATTACTCTCTGGTGATTTTAAAGCAAGATATTTCATATTACACCTTGCCAGTGATCTCTTCCTTGGTTTGAAATGTGTTTATATTTAGGAACAAATAACTGTTTTCTAAAATACATTCACCAATTCATTAGCTGGACGAGAACTAAATATAAGATAGTGCTTCATGAAAACAAACTTTAGCATGTATAAAAATAACATGAAATCAATTTCAAACCTTTTTTTTTAGGTAGTGGTACCTGGCAGACAAAATGAAATTGTCCTTCAGCCACTTATTTCCGACACAGAATATAAAGTGACCGTCACCCCTGTTTATTTTAATGGAGAAGGAAACAGTGTTTCAGCAAATGGACAAACATGTAAGCTTGTGATAAAAAAAACAATAGAACGTGTTTAAGCATAATAATAACAGATACTATTTATCTTCTCTAATGCTCTGTATTTATAAAGCAATTAAAAAGATGGTTATTATTTTGTGGTCACCAAAAGATTTTGAAATTTAAAAGGAAAAATGACATAGTATCATATAAAATCTACAAGTGCTTCTTTATTGGTTGGAATGTTCCACACATAAATGCTATCAAATTATAATACTATTTTTTTTATTTTTTTGTAGAATTTTTACAATAATTTTTCAACAGACAAGGAGAAACAAATTGTAACAAATGTTCACAATGATTACAATGAGAATTATAATGTAAAATGAAATGTTTTGTGTAAAAAAAAATAATATATTTATATATTATGTCATAAACCCCCATTGTTTTAATTAAAAAAACTCGGTACTATAAAATGTATTTCCCCTAATGTGCCTACAGTGACTTGTTATGCCATCTGCAAACTGTTAAATATATAGGGAATTGCTAGTTTAAGATCCTACCCTTTGTTCTAAAGAGCATCCTCATTCAAATAGACTGAACTGGCAGGAAGAGCAGACCAGCTTATTTTCTCTTTTTCTCTGTACACCAAGACCAATACTTAAGTACTGAAATTTTCATTATGAGTGGTGCTTTCGATGAGCAAAACCAGCTTTCAATTGCTAGAATATACCTAATTGAACGATTTCCAATGCAAGTAATTTGCTGCAGCTGGTTAAAAAAAATAATATATATATTGTATATATTGGGAACACATTATGGGGAAAACGTACAGTAAAGTGTCATTTTAAGACAGTGGTGGCTAACTGCTATTCAGTGATCACAAGCAGATCTTAAAGGGCTTCCCATGTGAGTTTTATTACTTCTCATAGAGAGCAGGAAAAATATACAATTTTTACTCCCATAAAAAAAAATATTCTTAAAGGGACAGTCTAGTATAAATTAAACTTTCATTTTTTAGATAGGACTTTTAATTTTAATCAACTTTCCAATTTACTTTTATCATCAAATTTGCTTTTTTTCTCTTGGTATTCTTACTTTAAACTAAACATAGGTAGGCTCATATGATAATTTCTAAGTCGTTGAGGGCTGCCTCTTATCACATGCTTTTTAAATCTCTTTTCAACACAAAGAGACAGAAAGTGCACGTGGGCCATATAGATAACACTGTGTTCAGGCACAGGGGGTTATTTAAGATTTAGCACAACGCAATGCTAAATTTAAGACAATAGAAAATAAACAGTCACAGTCATGTGATCAGGGGGCTGGAAGAAGGTTTCTAGATACAAGGTAATCACAGAGGTAAAAAGTATATTAATATAATAGTGTTGGTTATGCAAAACTGAATGGGTAATAAAGGTTTATCTATCTTTTAAAACAATAACAATTATATGGTAGACTGTCCCATTAATTCACTCTACAAAACACCTGGGGCCCGATCCGATAAAAATCGTTGCCTGCAAAAGCTGGCGACGCCAATATTTGCGCTGGTTTGGTATCCTATGTATGAATCAGCCAATCAGATTGATTGAATCAGCCAATCAGATTCAAGTTCAATCCGATTGGCTGATTGGTTCAGCCAATCGGATTGAACTTGAATCTGATTGGCTGATTCAATCAGCCAATCAGATTTTTCTACATTAATTCCGATTGGTTGATAGAATCCTATCAGCCAATCGGAATTCGACGGACGCCATCTTGGATGACGTCATTTAAAGGTACCTCATTCATCGTTCAGTCGTCGGCCGGGATGGATGCTCCGCGTCGGCGGAGCAAAGAAAGAAGATTGAAGATGCCGCTTGATGGAAGATGCTGCCGTATGGAAGAAGACTTTGCTGCCGCTTGGATAAAGACATCACCGGGATGAAGACTTCTTCTTTGCCGCTTGGATAAAGACATTGCCGGGATGAAGATTTCTTCTTTGCCGCTTGGATAAAGACATCGCCCGGATCGGATGAGGAGTTCGGCCCGGTTGGGTGAAGACAAGGTAGGGAGATCTTCAGGGGGGTAGTGTTAGGTTTTTTTAAGGGGGGTTTGGGTTAGATTAAGGGTATGTGGGTGGTGGGTTGTAATGTTGGGGGGGTGGTATTGTGTTTTTTTTTTCAGGCAAAAGAGCAGTTTTCTTTGGGGCATGCCCCGCAAAAGGCCCTTTTAAAGGCTGGTAAGGTAAAAGAGCTTTGAACTTGTTTAATTTAGAATAGGTTAGGGCATTTTTTTATTTTGGGGGTTTATTATTTTATTAGGGGGCTTAGAATAGGTGTAATTAGCTTAAAAATCTTGTAATCTTTTTTTTATTTTTTGTAATTTAGTGTTTTTTTTTTTGTAATTTAGTTTAGTTTATTTAATTGTATTTTTAGATAGATATTTGTAGTTTATTTAATTTATTGATAGTGTAGGTGTATTTGTAACTTAGGTTAGGATTTATTTTACAAGTAATTGGGTAATTATTTTAACTAGGTAGCTATTAAATAGTTAATAACTATTTAATAGCTATTATACCTAGTTAAAATAATTAACAATTTACCTGTAAAATAAATATAAACCCTAACATAGCTACAATGTAATTATTAATTATATTGTAGCTATCTTAGGGTTTATTTTATAGGTAAGTATTTAGATTTAACTAGGAATATTTTCATTAATAATATTAATATTAGATTTATTTTAATAAGAGTTTAGTTAGGGATGTTAGAGTTAGATAGGGTTATTATACTTAATATATATATAATGTAATAACGATATTAACTATATTAACCCTAATATAATTAGGGTTAATATATATAATATAATAATTATATTAACTATATTAACCCTAATATAATTAGGGTTAATATAGTTAATATAGCTGGAGGCGATGTAGGGGGATTAGATTAGGGGTTAATACATTTATTATAGGTGGCAGCTGTGTAGGGGGATTTAGATTGTAGGCAAAAGAGCTGATTACTTTGTGACAAAGCCCCGCCAAAAGCCCTTTTAAGGGCTGGCAAAAGAGCAGTTTACTTTGGGGTAATGCCACGCAAAAAGCCCTTTTCAGGGCTATTTGTAGGGTTAGACTTAGGTTTAGTGGTAGGAATAGTTTAGTATTTTAGGGGTTAAATAATTTAATATAGATGGCGGCGGGGTAGGGGGATTAAACTAGGGGTTAATAATTTTAAAATAGATGGCGGCGGGGTAGGGGCTCACTTTAGGGGGTAGGTAAGGTAGATGGCGGTGGGGTAGGGGCTCACATTAGGGGGTTATAGATTTAATATAGCTGGCGGCGGGGTCCGGGAGCGGCGGTTTAGGGGTTAATAACTTTATTAGGTGGCGGCGGGGTACGGGAGCGGCGGTTTAGGGGTTAATAACTTTTTTTATTGTTAGGATAGTGAGGGGGATAGCGGATAGAGGGTTAGACGTGTCGGGCTATGTTTAGGAGGCGTGTTAGACAGTGCGGGTGATTTCATACTTTAGTCAGGTTTTGTAGGCGCCAGCAGTTTCTAACGTGGCGCAAGTCACTGGCGACGCCAGAAATTTGTACTTACGCAGATTTCTGGACATTGCTGGTTTATCCGACTTACGGCACGTTAGCATCTGACGGCGCCGTATATTGGATAGCTCGAGTTGCGAGCTGAAACTGCGGGCGACGCGGGTTCCCTCGCTTGCGCCGCAAACTACGCCGTATATCGGATCGCGCCCCTGTAGTCATTCTCCACTGATATTTCCACAGTTTATACTCCTGTGGGTTCAATGTATGCTTCTCCTTAGCTCTGCAGTATGTGTTGCATCTTTACAAATAATAATAATAATGTTGAGGAACTGTGGTCTTTTAAGGGATATTTGTGATCCTTCGCTGATTTAGCAAGTCACATAGAGCTAACAGGTCATGATTATTTTGTTGTTAGCTGATGATAATGATTATTTTGTTGTTAGCTGATGATAATGATTATTTTGTTGTTAGCTGATGATAATGATTATTTTTCTGTTCGACTACAAAAATAACAAAGGATTAAAAAACAAAATAAAGGTTGGCTTTAACTATTGGTTTATCTATTTGGAGGGGATGAATGCATAGGCATATGCAAGCAAAAATGCAATAAAATATTCTATTTCATTAGAGCATTTTCTTATTCCTGCTTTGTGCCCCTAGAAATATTTGAAGGGTAAAACTTATTTTAAGGAGAACAATCATTATAAAATTTGAATTTCAAATTGAAGCCTTATGCTATCCTTAAAGGAATAATATAAACCAATTGTCATATAACTGCATGTAATAGACACTGCTATAAAGAAGAATATGCACAGATACTGATCTAAAAATCCAGTATAAAACCTTTTAAAAACTTACTTAGAAGCTCTAAGTTTAGCTCTGTTGATGAGGTTAAGATGTGACACCCAGTGAAAGGGGCATGCAAAACCAGAAACAGGCAGACACTCTCCCCTTCCCTGCATATGAAAGACAGATTAGACCAACAGAAGGCAGCAGTAGTCTGTAAACGCATGTATACATCTGACTCTTTGGGGCTTGGTTAGGAGTCTGAAAATCAGCACAATGTTATTAAAAAAATAAGCAAAACTATACATTGTTACAAAAAGATTCCCAGATAGGCTATATAAATGTCCTGTACCCTCTGGCATTTTATTCTACTGACTCATTGGAATCTGGTTGGGAGATTCCGCCTTTTAGGTATAGCTTGTATGGTTGTCTTCAGCGGCGCTGCAAGATACACATTTATTTCACTATATAAATGGATCATCTACAAAACATTTATGCAAATAAAAATATAGTGCACTATGTCCCTTTAAAGGACCAGTACATATAGTAGTTTTGCATAATCTACAAATGCATGTAAAAAGACAATGCAATAGCATTTAGTCTGAACTTCAAATGAGTAGTAGATGTCACAGCCATCAACCAATCACAAAAGCATATACGTATATTCTGTGAGCTCCTGCACATGCTGGTGACTCAAAAAGTGTAAATATAAAAAGACTTTGCATGTTGTGTTAATGGAAGTAAATTGGAAAGATGCTTAAAACTGCATGTTCGATCTGAATCATGAATGTTTCATTTTGACTTGAGTGTCCCTTTAATGCTGTACAGATCGATGCAACCAATACTCACTAAAGTTGTTCTGGTGATGTTAATTAAATAACATAATATTTGATCTGTTTTTCAATAGTGCCATTATCTGCCCCAAGGAACCTGAGAGTTTCAGATGAGTGGTATAACAGGCTACGGATTACGTGGGACCCACCTCCCTCTGCTACACTGGGCTATAGAATTGTGTATAAACCAATCAATGGTAAGCTTATTTTATTCCTATGTGATGACTCAGTTATATACAAAATCCACAGCACCTCTTTTTTTTTTTGAAGAGATAGAACACAATCTAAAGTTAGATATGCCTATGTTTTGTTCTCTTTGCAATAAGTTGCTGGCCATCCAAGTCTTGGTGTTGTACTGCAATGTTTCTCAACCACGGCCCTCAAGTACCCCCAACAGGCCAGGTTTTCATTATAGCTGAACTAGTGTAAAGGTGAAATAATCAGCTGATCAGTAACCATGGTTACTAACCCGCTCTCACCCATCAGCTGATTATTTTACCTGCGCACTAGTTCAGCTATAATGAAAACCTGGCCTGTTGGGGGTACTTGAGAAACAATGTTTTAGTGGATATCCAAGTAGCAGAGCATTACAGCCCTACAAAGCCTCATTCTTTAGTCAGAAGACATTGACAGCCTGCTGTTGTATGGGTCATGCAGGTTTAACATTAGAAGCAAAGAAATATTAAGCTTTTATGTGAAAATCTTAGCTTTTCTCATTATTTGGTACTCGTCTTGTAGCTCCCACACAGTTTCTGTCCCTATTATTGTGCCAGGAAATATAATTTTGAGAGCGAAATCTTCTTTGCTTCTCTGTATATTTATATATATACAAAAGTATTCCAGAATACATGTACTTGTTAGCATTTGTATAAAAAAAAATAATAAAAATAATAAAAGTAATATCTATAATAACTCAGGAGCGCCATTTATGTGTAGCTCCAGTCTCTGTCTCGTGGCCCCCTTTGCTTGAGTTAAAAACATACGTAAAATCTTGTTCAGAATCATTTTATTAGGAAACCGTTGGTGATTAGTGGCTACATGCACTGCCACTGCTGATTGGTTCAGTTGGTCGTGCTCTGCAAGCTTTGCAGCTATTTGTTAGGACTTTATCTATGTGTATAATTGAGGGTTTTTTAATGGTATTGTTCTGTTTTTTAACACTTGCAGGGATGTACCGTTTGTTTTTTTCTCTACTCTTTACTTTTTTCATTTTTATTATATATGCACAACTCTCTAACTAGTAATTTTTTTATATCCAGTGCAGCACTATGGCATGCAATATCCGCAACTGTTAGTAGCTTTGCAGCCGAGGAACTACAGTTCCCTGCATGCTGTGCTGGTAGAGATGTGTAAGAGGAGACCTGGACGTCAGATGCCTGCGTGCCTTTTTGGTGGTGTCTGATTGGGAGACAGTGTTGCATTTTAAGTTGCTTATTAATGACAGCGAGATTAGTGACAGCTATAATTTTCATTCATTATATAATTTAAAATATATGACTTGAAATGCTACAATTAAACCCTAATCTAATAATTCATCCTTTTCATTTAGAGTATGTTACGTCTCGTTAGTGAAGTGTCCCTTTCTTTTCTTCCTCAGATCTGGTCACCCTAATCACTCTACAGGGGTTAAATATGTTCTTTAGCTAGGATCAGTGATGCATTTTAAGAATCAAGAAGTTCATTTAAAGTTCACTTTTTGATTAATATCTAGCACAAAAGTATTATAGGGGTGGAAACTAATTTAGTTTCTCCCTTGTTTATAATTTACAGTAAAAAAAACGAAATATGTTGTAATATATCCCTTTCTTTAAAGGGACATAATACTCATATGCTAAATCACTTGAAACTGATGCAGTATAACTGTAAAAAGCTGACAGGAAAATATCACCTGAGCATCACTATGTAAAAAAGGAAGATATTTTACCTCACAATCTTCTCAGCTCAGCAGAGTAAGTTCTGTGTAAAAAGTTATACTCAGCTGCTGCCCAGCTGCAGGTAAAAAAAAAAATGAAGAAATGAACAGCAGCCAATCACCATCAGCAGTGCTGAGGTCATGAACTCTTACTGTGATCTCATGAGATTTGACTTAACTCTCATGAGATTTCATAGTAAGTTTCCTTTACCTGATTGGTGAAATAATATGGGAATTCACGAGGCTCATTCTTTCAGCTGTCCCAGGACAGACAAACTAAAATGCTGCTTAGAAATCCTTTACAATGGGAGTTGGCTACTGAGGAACTTTTGAGGTAAAATATCTGAGTTGTTCAGGAGATATTTTCTAGTCAGCTTTTTACAGCTATGCTGCATCACTTTCAAGTGTTTAAACATCTGGGTATTATGGCCCTTTAAGGGAACACTGCATTGTGCTAATTTATGCCACAATTTGCTTATTTTAGGCTAATTACATAGGCAAAAATGTGGTTTCCTTTTATGCATGTGCTGTGATGTCTGGTGTAAGATAACTATCCACTTGAAAAATGTAATGGTACATGAAACCCAAAATGTTTCCTTCATGATTAAGATAGAGAATACAATTTTTAAAAAGTTTCCAATTTACTTCTATTATCAAATGTGCTTAGTTCTTTTGTTATTCTTTGTTGAAGAGATATCTAGATAGGTAGCATGCACATATATGTAGCACTACATGGCAGGAAATAGTGCTGCCGTCTAGTACTCTTGCTCATGTAGAACATTGGTGCAAAACTGCTGCTCTTGAGCTTACATTCCTGCTTTTCAACAAAGGATAACAATAATATTATTTAATAATAGAAATAAATTGGAAAGTTATTTAAGCTTTTATGTCCCTTTAATGATACAGCTAATGGACAAAATAAATGAACAGAAAATGTTGTCTTCATTTTGAATAATTATTTTCTTCCTTTAAATTTACAATAGATTTATGACGTAGTTTTCCTTTTACAAAATACAAAAGTACAAATTGATGTAAATTCTTTTTTGGAAAATGGTCTCTATAGGAAAGTTTTCCTAGTGCCAAAATACATATACATTTTACAATATTTAAAAATCTGCATTTTCCAAGAGAAATACATTCATGTCCTGTCCTCTAATGGTACAAAAAAAGGTTTTGTTCTATTTGATGGAAGTGGCACAGGAAAATGTTTACTCAATTATGAGTCTCGATAGCTAGGTCCAAAAACAGCATATATCTTGTTTAATTCCTATTTATATTGCTCTCCCATTTCTTCTCAGTACCTGGACCAGCTTTAGAGACTTTCGTTGGAGATGATGTTAACACTATGCTTATTGTGAATCTGTTCAGTGGAACAGAATACAGCTTAAAGGTTCTTGCATCCTATTCAACTGGTTTCAGCGACGCTTTAACTGGCTCCGGAAAAACATGTAAGAAAATCCATATTTTTTATTTTATCATCTTGTATTCATTTGTTATTGTTTTATTGTCACTTTTATTAAAGGGACACTGAACCCAATTTTTTAGTGATTCAGATAGAGCATGCAATTTTAAGCAACTTTCTAATTTACTCCTATTAGCAAATGTTCTTCGTTCTCTTGCTACTTTTATTTGAAAAATAAGACATCTAAGCTATTTTTTGGTTCAGACCATGGACAGCACTTGATAATTGCTGGGTAACTTTATCCACCAATCAGCAAGAACAACCCAGGTTGTTCACCAAAAATGGGCCGGCATCTAAACTTCCATTCTTGCTTTTCAAATAAAGATACCAAGAGAATGAAGAAAATGTGATAATAGAAGTAAATTAGAAAGTTGCTTAAAATTGCATACTCTATCTGAATCACGAAAGAAAAAAATTTGGGTTCAGTGTCCCTTTAAATGGGCAGATGAAAAATAATACTTAGGGTCTGATTCTCTAAAACTGTCAGCTCATGCAAAACTCTAAAAAGATCTGTTAGTGTTTCAAGGTTATTGTTCGGGCATACCTCACATTTTTGTATAAGAATGACAAACACATACTGCACATTACAGTATAGTGTTCAATAAAATAAGTGGTTTAAAAAGTATATTAAAAGTTCAACATTATAATGTATGTATGGGGTACTTGTAAAGCGCAGCTAATCACCCAAAAGGGTCTCAAGGCGCTTCTCATTTTATCAACCTTGGAAGGATGAAAGGCTGAGTGGGCCTCGCCAGGGATCGAACCTGCAACCCTTGGGTTACTACAGAGCTCAGCCACAGTGCCTTAGCATGCTGAGCTATCTGTCCATAATCAAACACATAAAAAATGGTATTGATACAGAGCTCAGCCAATGTGCCTTAGCATGCTGAGCTATCTGTCCATAATCAAACACATAAAAAATGGTATTGATACAGAGCTCAGCCACAGTGCCTTAGCATGCTGAGCTATCTGTCCATAATCAACATACACATAAAAAATGGTATTGATAGTAATTAGTAGGTAAAATTTGTATTAAATGTATGCAGCAAAAATGAACATTTTAATTAAGCACTAAATTTTGAAATCAATATGGATTCCCAAGCAGATATGATAATATAACTCAAAACTATTTATCTTTAATTGTAAGTTGTCTTATTTTGGAATATAAACCTCAAGGTGCTTCAGTCCAAATTTACCTGGCTTTCCTATATAAAAAATGCTCTGCTTAGCCAGCTGCATGATTCATTTAAAGTAGACATTTAGTTCTAAATCTCTTTATGTATTTATTTTTATTTTTTGTTTTTTTAAGCTCTAATCTCGTTTGCAGTGAGTTATTTTTGCAACTGTTATTAGGTTAGCGCACTGATTTTCAAACCTGTCCTCAGACCTCCCTAACAGGCCACATTTTAAAGATATCTGAACTAGAGCACAGGTGAACCAGTCAGCTGATTACAGTAAATATGGTTATTTTACCTGGTCTCATCCAAGGTAATCTAGAAAACCTGGCCTGTTGGGGAGGCTTGATGACAGGTTTGAAAACCAATGGGTTAGCCTAAATAAACTGTTGTTCATTCTATAGTCTTGATTGTTAAATGGGGAAATTATTCAACTATCAATCTTTTAAAAGTATTTTCATTCAACAGGAACAAAAGATGAGATTGTATTAATCATGTAGGTGTCAGAGTACAGTATTTTATATTATTTGCTTTCATTTCAGTGTTTCTGGGAGTGACTAACCTAAATGCATACCAAATCAGGATGACCAGCATATGTAGCCAATGGCAACTCCAGAGACATGCAACTGCTTACAAGATCACGATAGAGTCTCTCACAGGTATGCACTTTCTAAATGTTATCTAGAAAATATATTATTTGCTTGTATAATAAAACACAGTATATGGTATTGTCAGTCATACTTAAAGCTGAGCACCAGACAGGACAAAAATCCTTTTCTTGGTCTAGCTAAGCGAAACATATTTTCTGAAGTTAGATAAGAATCACTTGGCACATATATTTATTAAAGCATAGCTAGCTGTTCAAACGGTACAGTGTGTTTTAGTTTAATGTTATTGGGTTAGTATAATTACTATAAGACTTGATAAAATGAATAAAAATAAAGGATAATCCTGCAGATCTTTGTGTGTAAGCACTGGAAACATACTTCAAATATTTTACATTCAGTATGAGACCCATCTAAAATATTGAAAAATATATATTATTTTTAGAATCAAGAACTGCCCTGGGGGTGAACAGTATTATAGATCTTGGCAGGTTTGCTTCGGATCTGTGAACCTAGAAGTCAAATATAGTTTACCTAGTTTACTTACAAGTGTCAGTCTAGAAGTAGTTCTGAAACATAATATGTCAGCCACATTACAAGCCTCATTCTATCACTTAAACAATATAGCCAGGATCAGGCACCTGTTTCCTACAGAAGATCTTCCTATGGTCATCCACTATTGCAATGCTCTTTATTATGGTCTCCCAGAAAAACTACTCCATGGTACAAAATGCTGCAGCAAAGCTGCTAACTGGCCAGTTAAAATTCTGTCATGTGACACCATCCTCCACTACCTGCTCTGGCTGCCAATAAAATGGCACTTACTATTCAAGATAGGCCTGTTATCCAACAAAGCTCTGCATGATCAGGGACCAAGCTATTTAAAAGAATTACTGGTGCCTGATGTCCCAACTCTTTTATCAAAACATGCCCGGAAGTTAAATGTGCCAAAAATTCACCAAAAGTGTGGTTTGTGAGCTTTTAGCCATGCAGCAGGAAGTAAAGGTCAAACGGACACACAGATCTATGACAACCCAGGGATTTATTTAAATGTTCGCTGTTACTGACTGCAGATGCAGCAGAGCTGGAAATACAACTCACACTATGCTCACAACCATTGTGCATATTGCATGATTTTCACAGTTTGGGATCTCAAATTCTGCTGACTCTCATGCTTCTTGCCCTATCTTAATAATTTCCCAACAAGTGAAATCTTAAGCCCACCCTTACATGCCTGCCTGTACCCCAGATATGTCAGGGTTTCATAATTTTCCGGGTGGATCTGTCACTATCAATTACAAAAAATGATTATGCTATAATTTACTTTATCGGCAGACAGCTAGATGATAGATAGATTGATAGATCAATAGATAGATGATAGATAGATGAGATAGACAGAGAGAGAGAGAGAGAGAGAGAGAGAGAGAGAGAGAGAGTAAGAGAGAGTGTGAGATAGATAGATAAATAGATAGATTGATAGATAGATAAACAAACAACCTGACAAAATGACAAAATGTTTACTAAATTAAAATAGGAAAATGAAGAAACATTTAAACATGTTATTTGTGCATTCATATAAATGTTTTATTTTGTACCACGCACTATTTAAATTACAACACTATGTATCTTTTCAAATACAATCCAAATTTATTGAGCATAAGTTGACTGTTCTTATACCAAGATTTGTGTTGGCTTGAGTCATTGCAAATTTCCTGTCTGTTTGGGAGTGATGCTACGTTTGATTGTTCATGGGCCAATCAAGCAATGGCAACGTTCCAAAAATATCTAAAAACCAATTCCCTCAGTAACTTGTAATGAAGATGAACAAGATTCACTTTTAGTACTTGTATCACTGCATTCATCACATGATATATCATATTAAAGTTGTTTTGTTACTTATCTGAAAGTGGCTTAATAAATTACCTAAAATAAGCAATAGTTCAGCAAAACATGATGACATCTATGCACAAAGCCATGAGGTCAGTTAAAGGCCAAAGTTACACTATCTAAAAATGTAAAGGGACATGATACCCAAATGGTGATGCAGCATACTATGAAGAACTGACTAGAAAATATCACCTGGAAGTTATTTTACCTCACGATTTCCACAGTAGCCACATTCCATTGTAAAGGAACTTTAAGCAGCCAATCAGGATGATAGTCCCAGGACTTGCAAGGGAGCCGGCATCTGGCATGTGCAGGCACAGTCATGTAATTTGTATCCTCATCTGTCATGTGCAGGCACAGTCATGTTTTTTTCATTGAAATCTCATGAGATCACAGTAAAGCAAAACATGACATCAGGACTGATAAAACTGATTGGCTGTTGTTTTTTCAAAATGAAGCTGACACTAGCTGAAGGATAATTTTTCACAGAGCACTTACTTACAAGCTGAAGATTATTTTTTGAGGTAAAATGTCTTCCTTTTTTACATAGAAACATTCAGGTGATATTTTCTTGTCAGCTTTTTGAAGTTATGCTGCATCACTTTCAAGTAATTTAGCATACAGACATTGCATTAGTATTATGCCCCTTTAAAAAAAATAAAACTAAACTGGACTGGCTTTTAAACAAACAGATTTTAATTGACCTATGAGCAGATTTGCAGTAACGATGGTCCTCCGAAGCAGCATCCACTGCTTGATAAATGGAGCCCGAATTGTTGAGTACTAAATACAGATTTTTTTTAAAGGAGAAGTAATGACTTGAAATCACTAAATGTTTGGGATGCCACCCAGTGGCCAGTATTTTTTAAGGTTCTGGTCAATGTAGATAATTAAAAAAAATTTTTACATAAATATCCTGTTATGATGAAATTGATTCTAAGTGGGAGTAAAACTGAAAATAAATGATGCTTTAAAACTGGTTTTATCAACTTTAGTTTCTGGTTTATGCTGCATAATTATTATGCAAACATATGCTAATTAGCATGGCCATTAAATGTGATTTTACCCTACCAAATAGATTTGATAAGTTGGCCAATCATGACTTTGAGAGAACACTTTCTATACTTGTCCCAGCAACTTGGCTGATTCTGAACCAACTTTGGCTGAGTGAGTTGGCTGCAAAAATTAACTTTACAATGGACTTGCCTTTAGAAAGAAGAAGTCTCAGATCTAACTCCAAGTCATCTATTTTACCAAACTTATGGATTGACTCCCAAAATAGGTTGACATATGAACCACGGTCATCTGTAATAATTCCATATCCTTTAGTATTGAAATACTATTTCTTATATTAATATTCATTTTTAAGAAGGTATATTTTTCTGAAGGTTATGATGGACAATTGAGATAGCATACAAATTGCCATAAATTAAACGATAAGCAATTAATTATATTGATTATTTTATCATTCCAGATGGCTCAAAGCAAGATGCTTTACTTAGTGGATCCCAGTCCAGACACTGCTTTTATGAGCTGTTGCCCAATACCAGATACCGAATTACTGTGTATGCCCAGCATCAGGAATCAGAAGGCCCAGGGGTCAGCATTGTAGAAACAACTTGTAAGTACATTTCTTGAGCAAAATTACTAAATAATTTCTTTATATTTATAAGATTATCCATAAATAGTACAAATAAAATTACAGTTCAATTAAGCAAAATTGTTTATATTTTAGTACCTGTTCCGACTGCAGCACCCACACAACCTCCTGCAACGCTTCCTCCACCGACAATCCCAGCGGCAAAAGAGGGTAAGATCAATAAATAGGTGCCAAGGGACATTGTATATACAGTTACAGTTAAATGAGGATGTCGAATGTAGATTTGCATCAGCAATGTACAGCGAGCATATTTAACACATTAAATGCCGTCATGTTTTCGCATTGATAAATTGACCCCTTAATATGTAATCAACTAGGATTAAACTTTAAAATAAATAGCGTTTTTTAATATAACATTGTGTTCATTGGCGGTGTCAAAATAATAGCATTATTATTATATTTAAATGGACAAGGTACTCAGGGAAGCAGCTTATAAAAGTTAATTGTATTCAAAGTTGCTTTGGAAACAGCCTTTCAAAAGGGCTGGGCTCACTGTCTCTCCTACCCTTTGTTTTGAGGTGCATTTCTGCTGCTGCCTCTAGTTAGCATAGTTTTCCTATAGCCTGTACTATGGTATTGACATTTTCAGTACAGGTGGCAGTTTTAAATCAGAAAATAGGTTAGATGGGTACTAACTGGTAAGTATGCTTCATGCACTGTGCACATAGAGTAGCTAACAATCAGTGATGTGCATGTGTGCCGGGCATATACAAGTGGTGCCTATATAATGTTAAAAGATGAAAACTGTTTTCCATACTGCACATTGCATAGCAAAGAGTTTGCTGCTGCTGCTGCTTGCTGAAGATGAACAAAATAAAAACTGTGATATCCAAAAACCATTAGTCTCATAAAGATCACATTGATGGAAAAGCTGCAGTATATTGAAATTAGAGCTTAATCAATTGACAACTGTTATTTTTTTGACAATGACAAACTGCTTTTTACTAGTTTTGATCTCCTATTATCACAGTGTGTAAAGCTGCCAGGGCTGATTTGGTATTTCTTATGGATGGTTCTTGGAGTATTGGTGATGACAATTTCCACAAAGTGACTCGCTTCTTATACAGCACTGCAGGAGCTCTTGATGAGATTGGCCCTGATGGAACACAGGTAAAGGGTTATTTAACAGTAATTTACATGCAAAGCTCTTAAAGTATACATTCTCTACAGTAAAACTTTCAAATCAACCAGTGGCGTCACTTGAGAAATCGCATATGGGGCACTTCCTGGAGGTCCACAAGAGTTTTGAGAGCAGTGCCACAACAGGAGGGATAGACTGGGTGTGTCATAGGTGGGGCCACATGTGTCATGGGCAGGGTCTGTGGGGTTGGGGCGTGGTTAGGATGATAACCGCAAAACCAGGGGTGATCACAGATATAGGGGAAAGCCATTATGCTGGGAGGGCTATTGCCTCCTCTGGCAAAGCCACTGAGCTCTGCTCTTCTTCTGCAACTTATCTAGAAAGCACTACTGATTAAGGACTACATTACAAGTGGTGCGCTAACTGTTGCATGTGAGCAATATCATTTTTAGGCACGCAACAGAAATATCTCTTGTATTACAAGTTGAAAGTAAACACAACTACAAGAGCGCACTCATATGTTATGCTCATCGGGTTAGAGCGACTGAATACCTTGATTAGATGGTAGTGCGTTAAAAAAGTTGAACTAACAACAACATTTCAATAAATATATTGAAAATTACAGTTTCACTCATATAAACACTATCTGATTAAAATTATTCATATAAATATTAAAAAGAAAAGTTATAAGGGTTAAAAGGTATATGGTTTTTGACTGCAATAGGCTATAATGTATATATACACACATATACATATCTAAATATGTGTGTTTATGTATTTTTATATATATACAGTATATATATATATATATATATATATATATATATTTATAAACGTGTGTGCATATGTTTTACTGTATATATACTGTACATATTTCTCATTCCAATGTTCTTTACTTACTGGAATGTTGTTTTTATTGTAAATATATATGCATATATATATATATATATATATATATGTACATACCTATACCTGTATATCTATTTTACATTAACATTATCAGATATATATATAGAAAAATATATTTAATAATAAAATTTAAAAAACATTCTATGTGAAGAACATATGAATGTAAAATATGCGTAACATAATTAGTATTTTGTGCTATAGGTCTAATGCGGTGTTGGGTTAGTGCACATGAAGAATTACTAATCTTAAAATATAAAAAAAAATAATATTTATTAAAAATTATTATACATATGCATACTGTATAAAATTCTAAATAATCCATAATATATATATATATATATATATATATATATATATATATATATATATATATATATATATATATATATATATATATATATATTGATTTTACACTATCTATAATAATGTTTAATAATTATTATTCATTTTTTTTAATATTTTAAGAACGCACTTAAAGGTTAATAATTCTTCATGTGCGCTGACCCCGACAAGTGCAAAAAAAAAATCCCTTTACGCATATCTTACATTCCTTTGTTCGTCACACAGATTTTTTTTTTTTTACTTTTTATTATTAAATATATATATATATATATATATATATATATATATATATATATACAGTATATATATATATCATACTGTTAATGTAAAATAGATGTCTATACCTATATATCTATAGGAATAGTTATACAGGTATAGGTATACACAGATATATATATATATATATATATATATATATATATATATATATATATATATAGTAATATATATATTTATATTTTGCACTGTCCATTGAAGTCTTTGGTGATACGTTAGTACTGTCGCGATATTGCAAAGTCCTTTGGTTAGCGCACATTAGGTTTCGCTCACATGCAAACTTTTGACTTTTAACTTGTAAGATGCCTGCTACCTGACTCACACAAAAAGCTTACTTGTAGCAAAGTTTATGCTCGAGCGAAAGTGCTAAATAGCGTGCCACTTGTATTCTGGCCCAAATTAAGTAATTAATATGCACTGCTGAACAATGCTTTTGTGCACTATTCTTTATTGAATATTTTCCTTAACCCCTTCATGCTGGTGGAAAATGGATGTAAACATTTACTTCAAAAAGGAAATGCTATCACATGATTTCAACACCGGTATTGTATCATGGGGGACTGCCTACAATGCTAGGATTTTCCATTAACTTTCCATTCCGTTCCATTCCGTTCTAAAGTCGTTTAAGCCTAGCGCTTTAAGGATGGCATGCAACATTCTAACATCATCTAGGGGTTAAAGCTATTAAGCATCACATACGTTTTGATTTTCCTGCCTTTTAGGTTGATAGCTCTAAATCAGCTACAGGTAATGAAGCAGATGAGTGGTGAATACAAATGTAGCAACACAAATTTAACCTACATGCCATATTCATTCATCAAAAAAGAAAAAGTCTAAAGTCCAATTAATGCATAAAATTCATTAAGTTTATTAACATTAAAAATGAAAACGAAGGAGATCTAAGAAGTTTCTGCTCAGGTGGTCATATAACAATGGAGTTAATTCCAATTCTTCCAATCCAGTTTTTTGGCTCTTGATTAGTGTTTTCCCAAGTTCTTAGTGATCACAATACAAATTATAAAAGCATTTCCGTAATGGAAAAAAATTGGATTGGATATGACCAGATAGCGGTAAAATCATTCATACAAATCATGCACAGCAATGGTTTTAGCAATCACAATCCTCCCGACCACGTGTTTTGCCCTTTAGTTTGGCATCAAAATTGGCACATTAAATTCAGTGCACAAATTCTAATACAATTACCTTGCATATGTGCAATATACTTTGAAATGGCCACAGACACCATTTTACATGTATATATGAATATATATGTTCTAGCTTCTTTAAACCCATATTTAGAACTATTGTGTAGTCCCTGAGTAGTGGGAAGGACAAACATGTACATATTTATATTATTAAATAAGCATTTACGTGATATCTTTGTATAGCTAACAAGATCTGCATGCAACGCGAGAAAATACAAATCATGATCGCAGCATCAAGAAATGGTGTTTAGCAATCGCACTCTTAATACTATTGTATTTTCATACTCACAGATTTGAAATTGTAAGGTACAATGTTCTTTTCTGTATGAACGTTTCGCTTGAGAACCGCTTTATCGCTATCAGGATTTAAGTATTTCCCATTCAGCATTGCTTGTTTAAAAGTGCAATCTTCGTGCAGTAATAGAAATCCTGCAAGGAGAAACTTGTTCTGTACAGTGAGAGAGGTTTGGAAATCATGGTTTGTACAGTGGGTTTTGTAAACTTGGTTTGTACAATGATTTCTGTAACTTTGGACTATCTTTAAAACCCTGTAACTAAATTGCAGCTTTTTTCTTCTTATGGAAATTAATGTTCCACTGTGTTTTTCTTGATTTTAGATGTATATCTCGCCAAAATGCAAAATATTTTTTTTTTAATAATTTCATTAAAAAAAAAATACTATTAAGTTTAAAAAACATAATTGATCACACATGCTCAGTATACCCATCATACCCATATACATGCTATTCAGATTGTTTAACACTTATCATAAAGACTACTCTATCAAATTACAAAACACACATGCATACTCCATTAAACCTATTAACTCATTTTTTATATCAATGATCAGCATCCATTATAGGCATTTCAGAGTGCCATTGTGGGAAAATGGAGATTAAACCTTGCGTGTGTTCTCGGCTGTGTTTGAAATTAAATTGTGATCACTTTGTTGACAAAAAATAACGTCCATTACAGTTTTTCCAACATCAGAAAAAAAATCAGAAAGATAGGAATCAACCATATTGTGGTTTACCCCTGCAAATAAGTTGATCACAAAGTTAAAGTCAGCTCCAATGCAGTAATGTACTACTAGGACCTACCTAAACAAAATCTGGTGAGCAAATGACAAGAGGCATATATGTGTAGCCAATAATCACCAGCTACCTAGGTATACTAAAAGATGAAAATAAATCAGCACCTGGCATGTGTTTTACGTATGACAAACTGGTGTGTAATGTATGTAATGTATGTAACCAGAGCTTATTTTGGCCTAGGCAAACAAGGCAGCAGATTTGGGAGGGGGGCAGCACATTTAGAGTCTCACTACACACACACTGCACTACACATGCACACTCCACACTACACATACACATCATCTCACCACACACACACACACACACACACACTGCACTACACAAACACTGCATACTACACACAAGACACACACTCACCTTATACACACACACATTAATACACACACATGCGCACACTATATGCATACACACATGCACACTACACATACACACACACACACACACATACACTCACCATACAAACAGACACACTGCACTACACAAACACTGCACACTACACACAGAGACACACACTCACCTTATACACACACACATTAATACACACACATGCGCACACTATACGCATACACACATGCACACTACACACTACACACAGACACACACACTCAGCATATACACACACTCATACATACACACGCACACTATACACATACAAACACGCACACTACACACACACACTCACCATATACACACATAGTCACTACACCCACACATACATGCACACTGCACTACACTTGCACACTATACACAGACACTCACACTCACCATATACACACAACACACACACACATATACACACACGCATTGCACACTACACACACACAACCATACACAAACACATATATACACACACGAACACATTAGAACATGAACAATTACTTTGGAAATGCCATGAAAAAAGTCAAGTTACACCCTCGCCAAAAAAATATTATGGCCAAAAGAGTCCTAAAACCTTTGGGGGGGGAGGGGGCAGCAGAGTTTTGAGTGCCTAAGGTAGCACCAAACTTAAATATGCCACTGTATGTAACACATTTATGTTAATAATCCTGTCTTTTTCTCAGGTGGGCATTGCGCAGTATAGTGATGATGCAAGAACAGAGTTTAAACTAAACTCATACACAAATAAAGAATCACTGCTGGATGCTATTCGAAAGATTTCATATAAAGGAGGGAATACCAAAACAGGTATGAGAAATATATTGGCTATCTCCTGTTATGGTTTCTGCCAATAATTCATATCCACAATAAGAAACCATTGTCAATATAGAGAAGTAAAAATAAGATTTAATATGAGAAAGCAAATGCTTTTGGACTATATATTTTAATAAAACCATATATGTAAAACCATGTACAAATCACCTGAACTCTGCTTCTTACCCGAGGTGGCAGAGATAAAACACCTCAAAAATCTTCATTCAGGGTAATTTATAAATCCTGGTCTTGCACAAGAGCAAGGAATGGCATTGCACAAGGAAGTACTTATGCAATTATACATGTGGGCAAGCAACAGACGTGTCCTCTTCCTGTCTGCCGTGAATGCAGGTGGATAAGTTCCCAAGTCAGGAACATTGTCCACCCATAGTTTAGTACATGGAGCTCTTAGTGTTTAGTGAATTTAGTCAGGGGTGAAACTACCATTGGTCCAATAGGTGCATTGACACCAGAGCCCAAGTGCTAGGGGGCCCTATCAGCCAGTCTATACATAGGTGTGTGCATACTGTGTAATATCCTAATGCAGGGTAGCTTTTTTATTAGTTCAATTTGCCAGTCTATCTATCTATAAATCCTCAAAATCATGCATCTATATTATTATCATTGCTTACTACTGAGTTACCTAGGCTAGGTTAGCAACAGATCAGGCAAAATCAGTACTGACAATAATCTAGAAAAGAGGTCAGAAGCAATGCAAAGGTTTGCCACATCAGATGCATCCAAGAGAATCAGCAACCTTAAGAGTAGTCAGACAGAACAAAGTCAGCAATGAAAATTCAGCAACAATGAAGTAGAATCACGCACTAGGGGGATGATTTATTATAGTGTTGTAGCTGGTCATGTTAGCCGCACATCGATAAATGCCGACAGCATACACTGTCGGCATTTATCATTGCACAAGCGTTTCTAGTGAAAAACTTGTGCAATGCTGCCCCCTGCAGATTCGCGGGCAATTAGCCGCTAGCAGGGGGTGTCAATCAACCCGATTGTATCCGATCATGCTGATTGCTTTCCGCCCCTTTAGAGATGGCGGATGAGCTAAGGAGCAGCGGTCAGCGGTGCTTCCTAACTCCTGTTTCCTGAAGGCTTGTGCGGAAACAGAGGCTTTGGGGCCCATACGGGGCTTGATAAATTGGCCCCTAGGAAGCTACTCCAAAATAATGAGCAAAAGTGACTGTGGGGCATATTTATCAAAGTGCGAGCGGACATGATACGATGTAGCGTATCATGTTCGCTGCACATCGATAAATGTCGACAGCATACGCTCTCAGCATTTATCATTGCACAAGCAGTTCACCAGAACTGCTTGTGCAATACCTCCCCCTGCAAATTTGCAGGCAATCGGCCGCTAGCAGGGGGTGTCAATCAACCCGATCATATTTGATTGGGTTGATTTCTGTCCACCGCCTCAGAGCAGGCGGACAATTTCGGATCTTGATGATTTGGCCCCTGTGACTCACATGAATTTATAATGTCAGTGGCTGTAAACCTATGCATAAATGAAGCAACAGCAAGATGCACAAGAATTTCACAGCTGCGTCAAAAATAATCATATGAGACATAAAATGGTGACATTTTGTTTTTATGCTGAAAAAATATATGTACCTCGTCCAACTGCATATTAAATTACATTTAGGGAGTACCCAATATTTATGCTTTTTATATTATATTTTTGATAATTGTATTTTTATTCATATAGGCAGAGCCATCAAGCATGTTAAAGATGACATATTTACTATGGAATCTGGAATGAGGAAGGGAGTCCCAAGAGTTTTAGTGGTGATTACAGACGGAAGATCTCAAGATGAAGTCAATAATATTGCCAAAGTTATGCAACTAGAAGGTAAGATACATTTTTATTGCAATTGGTTAATCTTCTTCTTGACGTGAATGGAACATTTTCTATAATGCATTGGAAATAGACGTGACATAAAATAGTAAAATTGCGTGATTTAATGCTGCAAATCATCGTTACTACCTCACTGCTGCGCTCTCTCTCTCTCTTTACAATTTATTTTTAAAGGGACATTGAACCCAATTTTTTCTTTCATGTTTCAAATGGAGCATGCAATTATAAACAACTTTCTAATTTACTTATATTATCAAATGTTCTTTGTTCTATTGTCATTGGTTCAGCTATCTCCCAGGTGTGCATTTCTGCTGCTTCAGCAAAGGATACCAAGAGAGTGAAGCAAATTTAATATTGGAAGTAAATAGCGTTTAAAATGATATGCTCTATCTGAATCATTAAAGAAAAATCTTGGGTTTCATGTACCTTTAAGGCATTTTATTGTTTGGTACATGTATATGAGTGCTTTTAGAAGGATGTAACAAGCTAGATTTCTAAGAACATAAAATCTTCATCAATTTCAGTCTTCACAAATAATAATCTTTGCTCCCTGTATTTATAACAAATATCCAAGTTAAAGGAATAGTCCAGTCAAAATGTAACTTTCATGATTCAGATAGAGCATGCAGTTTTAAGGAACTTTCTAATTTACTCCTATTTATCAATTTTTCTTCGTTCTCTTGGTATCTTTATTTGAATGTAAGCTTAGGAGACAATTTTTAGTTCAGCACCTGGATAGTGCTTGCTCATTGGTGGCTACATTTAGACACCAATCAGAAAGTGCTACCCAGGTGCTGAACCAAAAATGGTCCGGCTCCTATGCTTAAATTCTTGCTTTTTCAAATAAAGATAGCAAGAGAATGAAGAAAAAATGATAATAGGAGCAAATTAGAAAGTTGCTTAAAATTGCTCTATCTGAATCATGAAAGTTTAATTTTGAAAAAAAAAAACCCTTTTAAGCAGAAAATAAAAGTCCCTTTTAAACGTATTTGTTTAAAGGCTGTGACACACTGCAAGCGGAGCGACACGCAGTGTGTAGATGCGGATGTGCGCGCTCAGTGTGTCCTGCCTTTTCATCTCTGAGCACTCTGCTGCATCAGGTCGCGTAGCTGAATGCTCAGAGATGAAATATTTGATCTTCAGAAGCGATGCAACGCGGAGCGAAGCAGCTGCTTCGCCTCGCGCTGCATCGCTTGCAGGATGTCACAGCCTTTATAAGCAATTGCTTCCTTCTGAGACATAGTCCTAGAGGTTGGTTGTAATTAAGTTACTGGAGCTTAAATCTCCTCTGGCTGTAGCCTTCAAGTGTAGCCTCTTGCCAAAACAATTATCTTTGAATAAACAGTGATCCATCAACTTCTGTAAATGGGCCATAAATATATTTATATGAAATGATCATATCACATTCCAAGCGCCTCTTTTCACCAGGTCCAGTTTGGCAAACTCTCCTCATAGCTTAAATTCTATAATCCCATATTGATTTTATAGTCCTTCTTGCAGTTCTAGTTTGTAATAACTGGTCCCCACAACTGCACTCCCTACTCAAGGCAAGGTATTACCCGCAATTTATTTAGGGGCAAACTGAAGTTTTCTTTCCCTTCATCATATGCTTTCTTACCTTGTATTTGCTTAAGAAGTTGCTGTGTGGCATTAAGCACTATTCTTTAGTTTTTTGTCTATATGAACCTAAATGCTTTTCCATCTGTTTCACCAAGTCTTGTGCCATTTAATAATATATAGCACTTCCAAAATGCAAACTCTTATGCGTCTTATGTTATCAGTGTTAAATCTCTTTCCGTTCTTTCATTTGTTGAAAAGTCCTATGGAGGACAATTATATCCTTCTGTTGCTATGATTCCTTATGGTCATTTATAAATAATGTTATTCATACGGCATTCACACAATTATTTTTATGGCTAGATTGACGATTGGAGTTCAAACCATTAAAGCACAAAAATATTATCATTATTATATTTAACCCTTTAAGGACACAGCTTTCAGTTTGCTCAATTGTTTTATGACGGAAAAATTCCGTCACATGTCCTTAAGAGGTTAAGTATTTGAATTTTAGTGCCACGATCCCATGAGAATACTTTTATTTTAGGTAATCTAACTGATACAAATTGTTAAATCAGAAAATGCCTTATTGTAAGAGCAAGACTATTACTTTTTTGACCAATTTACTGACATTCAAAAATATCTGTCAGTAAATTGAGATAATCCCCAGAGGAACAAACATCTAGGGTATCACCTATGACAATTTTTAAAGTAAAATCAAAAGTAATAATAAAATGCTCTAATGTGACAAAGCATTTTATTATTACACTTTTATGTGCAAAGAATTATGGGCTAGATTACAAGTGGAGTGATATTTATAAATTTATTAATTGCGCTAGAAGAAAACTTTTTTTGCTCGTCTGGTTGTGCTGGTATTACAAGTTGAAAGTAAAAAGTTATCTTGCTTGTGCTAACCCGACGCGCAAAAAAAGCCAATATTACAATGTTGCGTGCGCATTCACATATTACTCCAAAGAAGTCAATGGGGAAAAAACCTAAAACCCACCTCTCGGTCAAACCCGATCGCATATCCTCATGTGCGCTAAACCAACATGAGAATATGCATATTTTACATTCCAATGTTCTGAACATTGCAGAATATGTTCAATTTATTCATAAATACATATTTCCATATATATCTGATTGTATTTTGGTACAATATACTGTATATCTATACACACACATATGTATATATATGATTATATATAGGTATAGATATACACAGATATATATATAGGAATATCTATTTAGAAATACATAGAACATATTCTGCTATGTGTAGAACATTGGAATAAGAAATATTTACAGTAAATACACAGTTAAAACCTTTATTAAATATGAATATTTCATAAATATTTTTTTTTTATGTTTTCATCTACTTAACTGCAAAGGGCTCTACTGCACTTATATACTGTATATATGTCAATATATATGTACACATATGTATTTATGTGTTTAAATGTGTATATATGTTTGTAAATACATAGATATACATATAAATACATATATACACATATAAATTAATTAATACATCTGTACACACACACACATATATATACATACATATTTAGAGATGTATACACATATGTATGTTTCTTTATGTTAAAGCCCTTTGACTTGCCTGAGATCTCATATCTTTGAGCCTTTATAACTTTTGTGTGCAATATTTTTTTGAATAGTTTTTATTAGATGGTCTTATTATGAGTGTAACTGTACTTTTGTAATATATTTTTTATGTGTTTTGTGAGACTTTTTGTTTTGTGAAACAGTTAACCAGAGCTCTGGGAACGCGGTAATTATTCTAGCGTAAATCTAGCTTGAATGCATTCACGTTTACTTTCAACTTGTAATACCAGCGCAATTTAACCTGTGCGCAAACAATCATAAAAACCCGATATTGCTTGCGTGCAAATGTTTGCACTTCACTCTTAATCTGGCCCAATGTGTTTAACCCCAACAAAGGCAATAAAAAGTCAGCTCCAGTGACAATGCACTTCCCTAGCTGGACAGCAGCAATGCTCTGGACTAATGCTGGACATTTCCAATTGTCCAATAATGGAGCGCTAATTGGAATAATGCGTGGGTTTGTGCACCCACATTCACTTGCTCACCCATGTCTTTCTCAGGGCCTGATATTCAAAACCTCGTTGCTCAGGTGAGATATTCTAAGACATCTCGTCTATACGGTGAGGCCATTAAAAAAAAATTAGAAACACAAATTGTATCTTGACAAATGTTTATGTTGCTATGTAGTATTAGTTATGTGAAACAGAGACTCCTACATTACAATACAAGGTCTAGAAAAATCCCAGAGATTGTGAGTGATTTTTAGAAGGGACAAAAATTTGAGTGTCATCTCCCTTTAAGTTCAAATAAGGTAAAATTAAACAGAGTGTATTGGGCACGGCATGTAAATGGCATTCTGATTAATTTCCTCTTTCCTTCCCAGGTTTCAGCATTTTTGCTATTGGTGTGGCGGATGCAGATTATGCAGAGTTAGTTAACATTGGCAGCAAGCCCAGTGAAAGGCATGTTTTCTTTGTTGATGACTTTGATGCTTTCAAGAAAATTGAAGATGAACTGATTACCTTTGTTTGTGAGACAGCCACAGCAAGTAAGTGAGAACTCTTTCTGGGTTTCCAGTGCAAAGCAGCAATTTAAAAGACCATAGAAGTAATACATTACAGAGTATTAAAGTAACATTTTATAGTGTACATCAGGAGTTAAGCACTGTGTTGCAAAATATCTCTATACAAAATAAATGTTTTAAACATTTAATTTGAATTGTCTTTGGGAAAAAGGGGTAGATTTATGAAAAGGCGAGCAGCGAATCATGTCCGCTTGAACTTGCTAAATGCCAACAGCAGGGACCGTCAATCAACCTAAAAAGTGGCGGAGAAGTTAAAGTGAATGTAAATTTTTATGATAAAGTGCCCGGTTTTTAAAAAATAGATTAAAAACAGGGGCACTTTAATTCATAAAAATTTACATTTCACTCGTGTCTTTTAATCTTGACAGCTGCTGCATCGCTTCCTCCGCCCGTCGCAAAGCCTCTTCCTGGGTCTAAAATGAGGAATCCGGCTTCCTCCAATCACGGCGTTGAATCAGACACTGATTCCCCCGGGAGGGAAGCCGTGATTGGAGGATGGCCGATCCGTTATTTCTGACGTAGGAAGAGGCTTGCGACGACCAGGGGAAGCTGGAGCGGCTGTCAAGATTAAAAGGTATTTTCACAACACAAGTGAAATGTAAATTTCTCCAACATTGGTGTGTCCGGTCCACGGCGTCATCCTTACTTGTGGGATATTCTCTTCCCCAACAGGAAATGGCAAAGAGTCCCAGCAAAGCTGGTCACATGATCCCTCCTAGGCTCCGCCCACCCCAGTCATTCTCTTTGCCGTTGCACAGGCAACATCTCCACGGAGATGGTTAAGAGTTTTTTGGTGTTTAAATGTAGTTTTTATTCTTCTATCAAGTGTTTGTTATTTTAAAATAGTGCTGGTATGTACTATTTACTCTGAAACAGAAAAGGATGAAGATTTCTGTTTGTAAGAGGAAGATGATTTTAGCAGACAGTAACTAAAATCGATTGCTGTTTCCACATAGGACTGTTGAGATGAAGTAACTTCAGTTGGGGGAAACAGTTAGCAGACTTTTCTGCTTAAGGTATGACTAGCCATATTTCTAACAAGACTGTGTAATGCTGGAAGGCTGTCATTTCCCCTCATGGGGACCGGTAAGCCATTTTCTTAGTCAAAACAAACAGAATAAAGGGCTTATATGGGCTAAAAAACTGGTAGACATTTTTATGGGCTAAATCGATTGCTTTATTTGTGCATATTATTCAGATTTAGGCTAATAATTGGCATTTATAATCTTGGGGAACGTTTATAAAACGGCAGGCACTGTATTGGACACCTTTTTCAGTCAGGGGGCCTTTCTAGTCATAGACTGAGCCTCATTTTCGCGCCATTAATGCGCAGTTGTTTTTTGAGAGCAGGCATGCAGATGCATGTGTGAGGATCTAAGAACTCTGAAAAAGCTTTAGAAGGCGTCATTTGGTATCGTATTCCCCTCTGGGCTTGGTTGGGTCGCAAAGACTATATCTGGGACTGTATAGGGGTTAAATTGAAAAACGGCTCCGGTTCCGTTATTTTAAGGGTTAAAGCTCTGAAATTTGGTGTGCAATACTTTTAAGGCTTTAAGACACTGTGGTGAAATTTTGGTAATTTTGAACAATTCCTTCATACTTTTTCACATATTCAGTAATAAAGTGTTTTCTGTTTGAAATTTAAAGTGACAGTAACGGTTTTATTTTAAAACGTTTTTTGTGCTTTGTTGACAAGTTTAAGCCTGTTTAACATGTCTGTACCTTCAGATAAGCTATGTTCTATATGTATGAAAGCCAATGTGTCTCCCCATTTAAATTTATGTGATAATTGTGCCATAGCGTCCAAACAAAGTAAGGACAGTACTGCCACAATAATGATATTGCCCAAGATGATTCCTCAAATGAGGGGAGTAAACATGATACTACATCATCTCCTACTGTGTCTACACCAGTTTTGCCCACAGGAGGCCCCTAGTACATCTAGTGCGCCAATACTTATTACCATGCAACAATTAACGGCTGTAATGGATAACTCCATAGCAAATCTTTTATCCAAAATGCCTACTTATCAGAGAAAGCGCGATTGCTCTGTTTTAAACACTGAAGAGCAAGAGGACGCTGATGATAATTGTTCTGTCATACCCTCACACCAATCTGAAGGGCCATGAGGGAGGTTTTGTCTGAGGAGAAATTTCAGATTCAGGAAAAATTTCTCATCAAGCTGAACCTGATGTTGTGACATTTAAATTTAAATTAGAACATCTCCGCGCACTGCTTAAGGAGGTGTTATCTACTCTGGATGATTGTGACAATTTGGTCATTCCAGAGAAATTATGCAAGATGGACAAGTTCCTAGAGGTTCCGGTGCCCCCGACGCTTTTCCTATACCCAAGCGGGTGGCGGACATAGTAAATAAGTGGGAAAAGCCCGGCATACCTTTTGTTCCTCCCCCTATATTTAAGAAATTATTTCCTATGGTCGACCCCAGAAAGGACTTATGGCAGACAGTCCCCAAGGTCGAGGGGCAGTTTCTACTCTAAACAAACGCACTACTATTCCTATCAAAGATCCTATGGATAAAAAATTGGAGGTTTGCTTAAAAAGATTTTTGTACAGCAAGGTACCTTCTACAACCAATTTCATGCATTGTTCCTGTCACTACGGCAGCGTGGTTCTGGTTCGAGGAACTAGAAAAGTCGCTCAGTAGAATCTCCATATGAGGTTATGGACAGAGTTCAAGCACTTAAATTGGCTAACTCTTTTTTTTTTTTTTTTTTTTTTTTTTTTTTTTTTTTTTTTTTTTTTTTTTTTTTTTTTTTTTTTTTTTTTTTTTTTTTTTTTTAGATGCCGCTTTGCAATTAGCAAAATTAGCGGCGAAAAATTCAGGGTTTGCTATCGTGGCGCGCAGAGCGCTTTGGCTAAAGTCTTGGTCAGCGGATGTGTCATCCAAGACAAAATTGCTTAACATCCCTTTCAAAGGTAAAACTTTATTTGGACCTGATTTGAAAGAGATTATTTCAGACATCACTGGGGAAAGGGCCACGCCCTTCCACAGGATAGGTCTTTTAAGGCTAAAAATAAGCCTAATTTTCGTCCCTTTCGCAGAAATGGACCAGCCTCTAATTCTGCATCCTCTAAGCAAGAGGGTAATGCCTCACAACCCAAACCAGCCTGGAAACCAATGCAAGGCTGGAACAAGGGTAAGCAGGCCAAGAAGCCTGCCACTGCTAACAAAACAGCATGAAGGAGTAGCCCCCGATCCGGGACCGGATCTGGTGGGGGGCAGACTTTCTCTCTTTGCTCAGGCTTGGGCAAGAGATGTTCAGGATCCTTGGGCGCTAGAAATAGTTTCTCAAGGTTATCTCCTGGAATTCAAGGAACTACCCCCAAGGGGAAGGTTCCACAAGTCTCACTTATCCTCAAACCAAATAAAGAGACAGGCATTCTTACATTGTGTAGAAGACCTGTTAAAGATTGGAGTGATACACCCAGTTCCAATAAAGGAACAAGGAATGGGATTTTATTCCAATCTGTTCGTAGTTCCCAAAAAAGAGGGAACGTTCAGACCAATTTTGGATTTGAAGATCCTAAACAGGACTTGGTATGCAGACCTGGTGAATATGTCATCGGCTCCACCATGGAAGCTACCTTTGAGACAGGACCTTCTTGTTCAAGGTCCATTCGAACACCCAAATCTGGTCTCCCTCCAACTGACGGCTTGGAGATTGAACGCTTGATTCTATCAAAGCGTGGGTTTTCAGATTCGGTGATAGATACTCTGGTTCAGGCCAGAAAACCTGTAACTAGAAAAATTTACCATAAAATATGGAAAAAATATATCTGTTGGTGTGAATCCAAAGGATTCCCATGGAATAAGATAAAAATTCCTAAGATTCTCTCCTTTCTTCAAGAAGGTTTGGAGAAAGGATTATCTGCAAGTTCTCTAAAGGGACAGATCTCTGCTTTATCGGTCTTACTACACAAAAGACTGGCAGCTGTGCCAGATGTTCAAGCATTTGTTCAGGCTCTGGTTAGGATCAAGCCTGTTTACAGACCTTTGACTCCTCCCTGGAGTCTAAATCTAGTTCTTTCAGTTTTTCAAGGGGTTCCGTTTGAACCCTTACATTCCATAGATATTAAGTTACTATCTTGGAAAGTTTTGTTTTTGGTTGCAATTTCTTCTGCTAGAAGAGTTTCAGAGTTATCTGCTCTGCAGTGTTCTCCTCCTTATCTGGTGTTCCATGCAGATAAGGTGGTTTTGCGTACTAAGCCTGGTTTTCTTCCTAAAGTTGTTTCTAACAAAAATATTAACCAGGAGATAGTTGTACCTTCTTTGTGTCCGAATCCAGTTTCAAAGAAGGAACGTTTGTTACACAATTTGGACGTTGTCCGTGCTCTAAAGTTCTATTTAGAGGCTACTAAAGATTTCAGACAAACATCTTCCTTGTTTGTTGTTTATTCTGGTAAAAGGAGAGGTCTAAAAGCGACTTCTACCTCTCTTTCCTTTGGCTTAAAAGCATTATCCGATTGGCTTATGAGACTGCCGGACGGCAGCCTCCTGAAAGAATCACAGCTCACTCCACTAGGGCTGTGGCTTCCACATGGGCCTTCAAGA
This sequence comes from Bombina bombina, assembly GCF_027579735.1. NCBI lineage: Eukaryota > Metazoa > Chordata > Amphibia > Anura > Bombinatoridae > Bombina > Bombina bombina. The sequence goes on from NC_069503.1 coordinate 1,052,781,234, forward strand.
ACGAGGCTTCTGTTGACCAGATATGTAAGGCAGCGACTTGGTCTTCACTGCACACTTTTGCCAAATTTTACAAATTTGATACTTTTGCTTCTTCGGAGGCTATTTTTGGGAGAAAGGTTTTGCAAGCTGTGGTGCCTTCCGTTTAGGTGACCTGATTTGCTCCCTCCCTTCATCCGTGTCCTAAAGCTTTGGTATTGGTTCCCACAAGTAAGGATGACGCCGTGGACCGGACACACCAATGTTGGAGAAAACAGAATTTATGCTTACCTGATAAATTACTTTCTCCAACGGTGTGTCCGGTCCACGGCCCCCCTGTTTTTTTAATCAGGTCTGATGAATTATTTTCTCTAACTACAGTCACCACGGTACCATATGGTTTCTCCTATATATATTTCCTCCTGTCCGTCGGTCGAATGACTGGGGTGGGCGGAGCCTAGGAGGGATCATGTGACCAGCTTTGCTGGGACTCTTTGCCATTTCCTGTTGGGGAAGAGAATATCCCACAAGTAAGGATGACGCCGTGGATGAATTAAAGTGCCCCTGTTTTTAATCAAATTTTTTAAAAACGGACACTTTATCATCAAAATTTACATTCACTTTAAGGAGCAGCGGTCGTTTTAGGCGGACCTGGAATGATGGGGCTCCGAAGCAGAATCCACTGCTTAAGAAATGGAGCCCAAAATGTATTGTTTTACAATCCAGTGATATACCCATTGAAATGCATCCTGTCCAGACTCACTAAAAACAGTAAAAACTCAGATATTAAAAAGCATAGGATAACCACTTGCACAAGAAAACCCAATAATCCTATACATATTTTCAGAAAAAATTGAATATTTAACATTCAACTAGTTCTCCCATTTATATTTATTTAGAAAAACAAGGATCTATGGGTGCAAAAAAATACAAAATGAGGCTAATGGGTGCTGCCTGGTATTATTTATCATTATCATAATCACTTAAAGGGATAGTCTAGCCAAAATTAAACTTTAATAATTCAATAAGAGCATCCTATTTTAAGCAACTTTCTAATTTACTCCTATTATCAATTTTGCTTTATTCTCTTTAAATCTTTATTTGAAAAAGCAAGAATGTAAGCTTAGGAGCCGACCCATTTTTGGTTCAGAAACTGGGTAACGCTTGCTGATTGGTGTCTAAATGTAACCACCAATCGGCAATTGCTACCCAAGATAATAAAGAAAAATTGATAATAGGAGTAAATTAGAAAGTTGCTTTAAATTGCAAGCTCTATCTGAATCATGAAAGATTAATTTTGACTAGATTATAAATCCTTTAAATGCTATAAGAACATGAAATCCCTTATCTCCTTATTTTCATGGTGGAACAACCCTCTTTTCAAATGATAAGGGTGGTTGTTAAAGGGCAATAAAGAATTCTTTAGATGCCAGTGCCCTAATATAAGATCCCCAAGTTTTGATGGATATAGTTCTGTTAAGGGATTTCTGTAGCCATGGTGACCACCTAATAGTCACATGGGCATGTGAGCAGGTGGCCTCTTTAAAATAAAGGTTCAAGTTCCCTCCCATTTTAATATATATATATATATACTGGAGTCGGCTTTAGAAGCCAGAGCATTGTGAAAGTCACTTAATAAACAGGTGATTGCCATAGGAATTGCAATTAACAACATGTCTTTCATATGAGGGATGTTATATATATAGGGTTTATGGTGTCTTTATGGCATATCCTATCACAAAACAGTAGATTGGTCTCTAAACCATCTTTTCTGACCCCTCACAGTTAGCCAAAACTCACTTGTGGCTAACTTCAGTTGTCATTTTTATGGGGCGTGGAAAGAAGGCAAGAGCCCTGCAATTGTGCTTCATTTTGCTTTAGTTTTGTTTTATAATCTAATAAAGTACTTCATCTAAGTTTAAGTGTTGTTTATTTCCATTCAACCTCCTGTGCAATGTTTATGGTGATCATCCACATCTTAGACGGATAAGCAAACCCCTTATTTGTAACATCAGAATCCTCTCTTTCCAGGGCCGGCTCAAGATATTGTGCTGCCTGGGTCTGAGAATGAAATGAGGCCCCCACCATTAGTAACATGACTGATTAGCATATCAACCTACTAGCCTGGCCGTTGACCTTACTAAGCCTGCCTGCTTACCTGCATGCAACTGATATTTATGCACAATTGCGCAATAAGTCGGAATGTAGTTGAATGTTGCCCCTAACCAATTTTGTGTAATTATGCATGAGGAGGTTATACTGCTGGGAGCCTTCGACTTCCCCCACGGAGACACAGAATGCGTTTGGGTCTGACAGTGACTGAGTCAGTCAATGAAGTGCTGAACCTCTACTTGGTCCCATGGTTGACCCGGCCCTGTCTCTTTCAAATGAAGTTTGCATATCTAGGGTTGCCATCATGCCACTGTAAATGTGAATTCTTAAGTAAAATATATATGTCATGAGCCTTTTAAAGAAACATACATGTATTTTTAATGTAAAAAATAAATAAAATGTGCAACAAAAACCACACACAAATAGTGATAATAATACAGACCAATATGTAGGAATATATCCAAAGTGAAAAAGAGTCTTTAATGAGACAGTCCCACAAATACAAATAGTTCAAACGATGCCCCCCAAAAAGAAGAGAAAGAAATGCATCATAGCATAATACTGTGTAAATCTTCACTCCCCAAATGGAAGGCAGACCCAGAATACTCACATTAGTTAGAGCTTTAACAGCTCAAGATAATTAGCTATATTGTGCAGACCCCAGGTAGACTGGATACAACAATGATACATGTTCAATGCAAATGTACAATTTATTAAAAACAAAAGCCAACGTTCTTGTAGATCACTAAGGGTAACGTACAAACATACAAGTGTTATCATTTAAAGCAACAATATAGACTCCATTAGATCATATTGTTTCTTGTTCCCCCTTATTCTATCTCTAGAGAAAAATAAAACAGGATCATATAGAGACACCCTAGAGCACATTTTAGGGACATCTCCATATGACTTCTGTTCCCCTTTAAGAAGAAAAGACATGACAACAAACAATAACAAGAATATCATTTTGCACACAGTTTCTTGGTTTATCAATTAGTTTATTTTACAATATAGCCAGCATTCCTTTTCTTTGCACTGTGTTTAGAATATAGGAATTCTTTCCAAAGAACCACTCATTTATGAGTCTTGCTAATGATTTGATTTTAAGATTTAAATTCTTTTTCTAGGCAAGTGAGGGCATTAATGTTTGCTCCATCTGTATAAACATGTTAAAACTTTTAGAAAAACATTGGCTAGTTTCTGAAATGGAAAGGGAAATTGGAAATATTTTAAAACTAATATACAGTAAAATCTAAAAGAATTGACATGTATATTTAAATGCTGAATCATGAAATTGTGTTGGTCTCTTTTCAAATCCATTTTTTTTTCTTTTCAGCTTGTCCATGGGCTTACATTCAAGGCAACAGTGTATCAGGTAACTCCCTATTAAGTTACTCCCAACCCTGTTGTAAAATGTTAATGCACTTTGTATGTTCTCAATTCTTAATTAAAAAAAAACTGGTAACACCATATTTGTAGCAATCTATTTTTAGAATGAAAAGTTTTTTTGTATGATGTACACCAGGTCTGGTTTTTGTTTGTATGCTGTAGACCAGGGCTAAATTAGACCAGACTCCTGTTTTTGCGGGACCTTCAAGCTAAGAATAATTTTTACATTTAAAAAAAAAAATCAAAAGAAGATTTTGTGACACATAAAAATGATATGAAATACAAATGTCATTGTAAATAAATAAAGTTATATTGGTTCAAAGCCACTCTCATTTGTTTATGCATTTTCTCGAGTTGCATTTGCCCTACAAGAGCAAAGTTGTGCAGTTACAAAAGAGTATCGGATGCTCAATTACAATATTCCACACAATATGCTCAACTCAAAGGAAAGCAAGTCAGAAAGTTGTGGAAAGTACCTTTAATTCTGTCACTTGGCCTTCAAAAGCTTAAAATATTTACTATTTTACTGTTTTGCCCCATTAAAGGGATACTGAACCCAATTTTTTTTCTTTCATGATTCAGATAGAGCATGGCATTTTAAGCAACTTTCTAATTTACTCCTATTATCAATTTTTCTTTGTTCTCTTGCTATCTTTATTTTAAAAGCAGGAATGCCAGCCCATTTTAGGTTCAGCACCATGGATAGGGCTTGCTTATTGGAGGCTTATATTTACCCACCAATAAGCAAGCATAACCCAGGTTCTCAACCAAAAATGGTCCGGCTCCTATGCATCACATATCTGCTTTTTAATAAAGATAGCAAGAGAACAAAGAAAATTGATAATTGGAGTAAATTAGAAAGTTGCTTAAAATTGCATGCTCTATTTGAATCATGAAAGAAAAAATGTGGGTTTAGTGACCCTTTAAGATGCTCTGGTTAAACATTTTATTTTCTATCTAGTTGTAATGCCAGCTTGTGCTTTATTCTTAGCACAAGACTCAGCACAAAATAGCACATCCTGTGCTTTTGATTGAACTCCACTTGTAATCTAGTTCTGTATATTTACTCCACAAGAACTGACTTCAATGTTTGTAATACTATTTAAATTACTTGATAGTGGTAATACTGAAAGTATAATTTTGCAAACATAAAAGATTACTGGTCAGTCCTCTAATGTAATAGTAGCAGGAAAGTGAGTTCCCAACATTCTACAAAAATCCTTCGCAACATCTATTTATGTTCTTAAAAATGTATATCATTATAAAGTGCACATTTTAATAACAACTTAAAATAATTCATTAGAGTAACCCAACGGTCCTTACCACGGTGTATCCATTAATTATGTCAATAGAAAAGTATAGCAGAAACTTGTGGAATTCTGCTTTGATAGGTTTTGTACACAGTTGCCAGTTAACATATTTAAAGTGATACTACAAAGAACACAAATGCTGGGCTACAGCAGTTACAAAGAGATGAATAATAATCCAGCACATGCATTAGTTTTATGACTCAAGTGGCCTATTTACAAAGCTGCAACATTACCTTTAATTTATAATGGTTTCCCCAAAACATAATTATTGTCTATTGTCAAGTCAGCTGCAAAGTTACCTATACAGCCTAAGCTGGTTCAGACTGGCTTAGAAAATCAGTTGACTTGCTACTACAAGTATAGCAAGTGACCTATACTCGGTGTGATGATTGGTAACCAATTTATCCAATCCAGCCAACTGTATGGCTGATGAAAGTCACTACTGTTCACTGAAGAATTATAATAAGTTCCATGTATGATAATATTTAACAAATACGGGTATCATTTTGGATAGGGAGAGTCAAGTATAAAACATTTTCAATTTGTAAACATATTATGACAATGTCACTGGCATATAATTCCTTTCAATTCAAAATACAGTTGCATTATTAAATTAAAAGATTTAGACATGTTTAATGCTTTTCTGGCGCATATTGTCTATGAAGTCATTTTAAAAAGTTGGTTTTAAAAATTAAAGCTAGTTATAAGCCAATTTAAACAAAGAACCAACCAATCAAAATAAAGTCTTGCCGACATGTCAGTTAAAATTGGGCCATTTAAAGTTGGTCCAGGTTAAAAAAAAAAATGTAAATATTGGCTTTTTTTTCAAGATAAGCCAAAGTTGGGTAGTGCAACTTTGGCTTACCTTGAAGCTACTATCTTTAACAGACTCGCTTTACATCTTCATTTTTAGGGTTTAAAATGATGGAGGCTCTTGGCCTGGTGGAGAAGGAATATGCAGCAATGGACGGTGTCTCTATGGAGCCAGGAACATTCAATAACTTCCCCTGTTACAGACTCCACAAAGATGCCCTAGTGTCACAGCCTACCAAGTATGTTGTACAAAACCCATAGCACTCAACATATTTTATTACTATGTTGTTACCCTTTGTGATATATAGTATATACTGTATATATATATTGTAATGTTTATATAATTAAGAGTCCACAAATAATGTTGTGTGTATGTTCTGTTCACAGATCCATTCACCCTGAAGGGCTGCCCTCAGAATATACTATATCTTTCCTTTTCCGAATACTTCCAGACACACCTAAAGAACCATTTGCCCTCTGGGAGATACTGAACAAGGAATATGAACCTTTAGTTGGAGTTATTCTTGACAGTATGTAGTTTGCTCGTATTTGTTCTATGCAGGGAATATATAATTTATATGTAGCATGAGTTTATATTTCTAAATTCAAATGGCAAGTAACGTATTGTGCAAACTTGCATTATGTTTCACTATCATGAAGACAACATGACCCATTACTCAAAATGATTTAACACTCATATATCTCAGAAATAATAGTTGACCATTGAATATAAATGGTGTTGAGAGGAAAAATAGGATTCCTGCTCTTAATATTAAAGAGACGTTCAGATGCAATGAAACATTTATTAATTATTTGTAGTATTTTATTATTGTACACATATTGCGTTAACCCCTTCTTGAGAGAGTATACATAAACTAGGCACATTCCTGAGTAAGTTCTGAGCTAGACATGGACAGTGATTGGCTGCTTTGTGCATATGCCACTCCTGTCCTGCTCAAATAATGACATTTCTTTGCAACTACTGATAACCACTTTAACAGTACAGGTTACTGTCATTTTACCTTTTAATGTCCTCCAGATTATTAATTTTGCCTGCTGGGGTGTATTAAATTGCTCACAAATGACTCATTTGCCTTTATTTTGTTGCTTGAAATAGCCCTTTACTTTTATGTTGTCATTAGATATAGCTGCTTTTCTTGTTGAAACCTACACCTACAATAAACAAATTCAGTACCGCAGTAATGGCCATTGAAAAGCTATGTTAACAAGAGGTGTCAGAAGAAACTAATGAGGGATGTGAGAGAGAGCCCAGCCCTTTTTAAATGCTCTTCCTGCACCATATTTCAATACAATGAGCTGACATGCATTTGTTAAATAATTAAATACTTTAATAAGTTAAAACATTTTATAATTACATGGTAAAGTTAATTTAACTACATGGCAATATGACAACATAATTTTATCTACCTATGTATTAGATTAGATTCACTCTGAAAGCATTATCTTACAAAGCAAAACTAATTATATAATTATATTTAAATATTAAAGGGACATTAAACACTTTGAGATGGTAATAATATAAAATGATACATGATTGTACTTGTAAAGAGAAAAAACAGAACACAAAGAGGATTCAAATGCAGGTTTATTGGTAACAAATACACGCAAAATAAAAACATAATTTATGCTTACCTGATGAATTCCTTTCTTCTGTAGTGTGATCAGTCCACGGGTCATCATTACTTCTGGGATATTAACTGCTCCCCTACAGGAAGTGCAAGAGGATTTACCCAGCAGAGCTGCATATAGCTCCTCCCCTCTACGTCACTCCCAGTCATTCGACCAAGGACCAACGAGAAAGGAAAAGCCAAGGGTGAAGTGGTGACTGGGGTATAAATTAAAAAATATTTACCTGCCTTAAAAACAGGGCGGGCCGTGGACTGATCACACTACAGAAGAAAGGAATTTATCAGGTAAGCATAAATTATGTTTTCTTCTGTTAAGTGTGATCAGTCCACGGGTCATCATTACTTCTGGGATACCAATACCAAAGCAAAAGTACACGGATGACGGGAGGGATAGGCAGACTCTTTATACAGAAGGAACCACTGCCTGAAGAACCTTTCTCCCAAAAATAGCCTCCGATGAAGCAAAGGTGTCAAATTTGTAAAATTTGGAAAAAGTATGAAGCGAAGACCAGGTTGCAGCCTTGCAAATCTGTTCAACAGAGGCCTCATTCTTGAAGGCCCAAGTGGAAGCCACAGCTCTAGTAGAATGAGCTGTAATTCTTTCAGGGGGCTGCTGTCCAGCAGTCTCATAAGCTAAACGAATTATGCTACGAAGCCAAAAAGAAAGAGAGGTAGCGGAAGCTTTTTGACCTCTCCTCTGCCCAGAGTAAATGACAAACAGAGAAGACGTTTGTCGGAATTCCTTAGTTGCCTGCAAGTAAAATTTTAGAGCCCGGACTACATCCAGGTTGTGCAGTAGACGTTCCTTCTTTGAAGAAGGATTTGCGCATAAAGAAGGAACAACAATCTCTTGATTGATATTCCTGTTAGTAACTACCTTAGGTAAGAACCCAGGTTTAGTACGCAGGACTACCTTATCCGAATGAAAAATCAAATAAGGAGAATCACAATGTAAGGCTGATAATTCAGAGACTCTTCGAGCCGAGGAAATAGCCATTAAAAATAGAACTTTCCAAGATAACAACTTTATATCAATGGAATGAAGGGGTTCAAACGGAACGCCCTGTAAAACATTAAGAACAAGGTTTAAACTCCATGGTGGAGCAACAGTTTTAAACACAGGCTTAATCCTGGCCAAAGCCTGACAAAAAGCCTGGACGTCAGGAACTTCTGACAGACGTTTGTGTAACAGAATGGACAGAGCTGAGATCTGTCCCTTTAATGAACTAGCAGATAAACCCTTTTCTAAACCTTCTTGTAGAAAAGACAATATCCTAGGAATCCTAACCTTACTCCAAGAGTAACCTTTGGATTCACACCAATGTAGGTATTTACGCCATATCTTATGGTAAATCTTTCTGGTAACAGGTTTCCTAGTCTGTATTAAGGTACTAATAACTGACTCAGAAAACCCACGTCTTGATAAAATTAAGCGTTCAATTTCCAAGCAGTCAGCTTCAGAGAAGTTAGATTTTGATGTTTGAAGGGACCCTGTATCAGAAGGTCCTGTTTCAGAGGTAGAGACCAAGGCGGACAGGATGACATGTCCACCAGGTCTGCATACCAAGTCCTGCGTGGCCACGCAGGTGCTATTAGAATCACTGATGCTCTCTCTTGTTTGATTCTGGCTATCAATCGAGGAAGCAACGGGAAGGGTGGAAACACGTAAGCCATCCTGAAGTCCCAAGGTGCTGTCAGAGCATCTATCAGGACTGCTCCTGGATCCCTGGATCTGGACCCGTAACGAGGAAGCTTGGCGTTCTGTCGAGACGCCATGAGATCTATCTCTGGTTTGCCCCAACGTCGAAGTATTTGGGCAAAGACCTCCGGATGAAGTTCCCACTCCCCCGGATGAAAAGTCTGACGACTTAAGAAATCCGCCTCCCAGTTCTCCACTCCCGGGATGTGGATTGCTGACAGGGTGGCAAGAGTGAGACTCTGCCCAGCGAATTATCTTTGATACTTCCATCATAGCTAGGGAGCTTCTTGTCCCTCCCTGATGGTTGATGTAAGCTACAGTCGTGATGTTGTCCGACTGAAACCTGATGAACCCCCGAGTTGTCAACTGGGGCCAAGCCAGGTGGGCATTGAGAACTGCTCTCAATTCCAGAATGTTTATTGGCAGGAGACTCTCCTCCTGACTCCATAGTCCCTGAGCCTTCAGGGAATTCCAGACGGCACCCCAACCTAGAAGGCTAGCGTCTGTTGTTACAATTGTCCAGTCTGGTCTGCTGAATGGCATCCCCCTGGACAGGTGTGGCCGAGAAAGCCACCATAGAAGAGAATTTCTGGTCTCTTGATCCAGATTCAGAGAAGGGGATAAGTCTGAGTAATCCCCATTCCACTGACCTAGCATGCACAGTTGCAGTGGTCTGAGGTGTAAGCGTGCAAAGGGTACTATGTCCATTGCCGCTACCATTAAGCCGATTACCTCCATACATTGAGCCACTGACGGGTGTTGAATGGAATGAAGAGTGCGGCAAGCACTTTGAAGTCTTGATAGCCTGTCCTCTGTCAGGTAAATCTTCATTTCTACAGAATCTATAAGAGTCCCCAGGAAGGGAACTCTTGTGAGTGGAACGAGTGAACTTTTCTTTTCGTTCACCTTCCATCCATGTGACCTTAGAAATGCCAGCACTAACTCTGTATGAGATTTGGCAGTTTGAAAGCTTGAAGCTTGTATCAGAATGTCGTCTAGGTATGGAGCTACCGAGATTCCCCGCGGTCTTAGTACCGCCAGAAGAGCACCCAGAACCTTTGTGAAGATTCTTGGCGCTGTAGCCAATCCGAATGGAAGAGCCACAAACTGGTAATGCCTGTCTAGGAAGGCAAACCTTAGGTACCGGTAATGATCTTTGTGAATCGGTATGTGCAGGTAAGCATCTTTTAAATCTACAGTGGTCATGTACTGACCCTCTTGGATCATAGGTAAAATTGTCCGAATAGTCTCCATCTTGAACGATGGAACTCTTAGGAATTTGTTTAGGATCTTTAAGTCCAGGATTGGTCTGAAAGTTCCCTCTTTTTTGGGAACCACAAACAGATTTGAGTAAAACCCCTGTCCCTGTTCCGATCGTGGAACTGGATGGATTACTCCCATTAACAAGAGCTCTTGTACGCAGCGTAGAAAAGCCTCTTTCTTTGTCTGGATTGTTGACAATCTTGACAGATGAAATCTCTCTCTTGGAGGAGAGTATTTGAAGTCCAGAAGGTATCCCTGAGATATTATCTCTAGCGCCCAGGGATCCTGAACATCTCTTGCCCAAGCCTGGGCGAAGAGAGAAAGTCTGCCCCCCACTAGATCCGATCCCGGATCGGGGGCCCTCAATTCATGCTGTTTTGGGGGCAGCAGCAGGTTTCCTAGTCTGCTTGCCCTTGTTCCAGGACTGGTTAGGTTTCCAGCCTTGTCTGTAGCGAGCAACAGCTCCTTCCTGTTTTGGTGCAGAGGAAGTTGATGCTGCTCCTGCTTTGAAATTACGAAAGGAACGAAAACTAGACTGTCTAGTCTTGGCTTTGGCTTTGTCCTGAGGCAGGGCATGGCCTTTACCTCCTGTAATGTCAGCGATAATCTCTTTCAACCCGGGCCCGAATAAGGTCTGCCCTTTGAAAGGTATATTAAGCAATTTAGACTTAGAAGTAACATCAGCTGACCAAGATTTTAGCCACAGCGCCCTGCGTGCCTGAATGGCGAATCCTGAATTCTTCGCCGTAAGTTTAGTAAGATGTACTACGGCCTCCGAAATGAATGAATTAGCTAGTTTAAGGACTCTAAGCCTGTCCGTAATGTCGTCCAGAGTAGCTGAACCAATGTTCTCTTCCAGAGACTCAATCCAGAATGCCGCTGCAGCCGTGATCGGCGCAATGCATGCAAGGGGTTGCAATATAAAACCTTGTTGAACAAACATTTTCTTAAGGTAACCCTCTAACTTTTTATCCATTGGATCTGAAAAAGCACAGCTATCCTCCACCGGGATAGTGGTACGCTTAGCTAAAGTAGAAACTGCTCCCTCCACCTTAGGGACCGTTTGCCATAAGTCCCTTGTGGTGGCGTCTATTGGAAACATTTTTCTAAATATCGGAGGGGGTGAGAACGGCACACCGGGTCTATCCCACTCCTTAGTAACAATTTCAGTAAGTCTCTTAGGTATAGGAAAAACCTCAGTACTCGTCGGTACCCGCAAAATATTTATCCAACCTACACATTTTCTCTGGTATTGCAACTGTGTTACAATCATTCAGAGCCGCTAACACCTCCCCTAGTAATACACAGAGGTTTTCCAGTTTAAATTTAAAATTTGAAATATCTGAATCCAGTCTGTTTGGATCAGAACCGTCACCCACAGAATGAAGTTCTCCGTCCTCATGTTCTGCCACCTGTGACGCAGTGTCTGACATGGCCCTAATATTATCAGCGCACTCTGTTCTCACCCCAGAGTGATCACGCTTACCTTTTAGTTCTGGTAATTTAGCCAAAACTTCAGTCATAACAGTAGCCATATCCTGTAATGTGATTTGTAATGGCCGCCCAGCTGTACTCGGCGCTACAATATCACGCACCTCCCTCTGAGCGGGAGATGTAGGTACTGACACGTGAGGCGAGTTAGTCGGCATAACTCTCCCCTCGTTGTTTGGTGAAATTTGTTCAATTTGTACAGATTGATTTTTATTTAAAGTAGCATCAATACAGTTAGTACATAAATTTCTATTGGGCTCCACTTTGGCATTGCAACAAATGACACAGGTATCATCTTCTGAATCAGACATGTTTAACACACTAGCAAATAAACTTGCAACTTGGAAATACAATTCAAATAGAATAATATTAAAACGTACTGTGCCTTTAAGAAGCACAGAAGATCTATGACAGTTAAAAATTAATAAATTGAAACAGTTATAGCCTCAATCCTTGTAAACAACACAACTTTAGCAAAGGTTTAATCCCATTAGCAAAGATAACAATTTCTGAAAGCAGGAAACAAATTACAGAATAAAAGTTTTTATTTCAGTCAAACTATAATTCTCACAGCTCTGCTGAGAGAAATTACCTCCCTCAAAATAAGTTTTGAAGACCCCTGAGCTCTGTAGAGATGAACCAGATCATGCAGGGAATACAATGAGTTGCTGACTGAAATATTTGATGCATAGTAAAAGCGCCCCTCCCCCACACACACAGCAGTGAGGGAGAACAGAAACTGACAGAAAAAACAGATTTAAGCAACTGCCAAGTGGAAAAATGGTGCCCAAACATTTATTCACTCAGTACCTCAGCAAATGAAAACGATTTTACATTCCAGCAAAAACGTTAAACATAATCTCTAGTTATTAAACAGCTTTATGTCTTTCTTACAGTGTAATTCTAGTGAAGTACCATTCTCCCAGAATACTGAAGTGTAAAGTATACATACATGACATTATATCGGTATGGCAGGATTTTCTCATCAATTCCATTGTCAGAAAATAAAAACTGCTACATACCTCTATGCAGATTCATCTGCCCGCTGTCCCCTGATCTGAAGTTTACCTCACTCCTCAGATGGCCGAGAACAGCAATATGATCTTAACTACTCCGGCTAAAATCATAGCAAAACTCTGGTAGATTCTTCCTCAAACTCTGCCAGAGAGGTAATAACACACTCCGGTGCTATTTTAAAATAACAAACTTTTGATTGAAGATATAAAACTAAGTATAATCACCATAGTCCTCTCACACGACCTATCTAGTTACTGGGTGCAAGAGAATGACTGGGAGTGACGTAGAGGGGAGGAGCTATATGCAGCTCTGCTGGGTGAATCCTCTTGCACTTCCTGTAGGGGAGCAGTTAATATCCCAGAAGTAATGATGACCCGTGGACTGATCACACTTAACAGAAGAAATGTACTAACACAAAGTACATAGTTATAGCACATATAATAATAAAACTGGACCCATACGGAACTGCTCAAAAGCCCAAAAGACAGCTGGTTAACATCTCTCACAACCCGACTTTTTCTCAGGGGTTTCCGGATTCCCACAAGAGTTGCGGTTGCGGTTACTTGTTGGCAGTCTGTAGATATATTACTCTAATAGGAGTTATGAAGCTGTTCTGAAATTGTGAGCTTTTCATTTCCTGGTAGAGATGGAAGTGCAGAACACTGTTATATTCCACACAGCCATTGGCTGCACACTCAAGTAACATATTTATAACTGTCCCTAATTGGCCACAGCAGAGAATGTTACAACATGGCAGCTCCAATTGTTTTATAGATAGTAAAACTTTTCACTTATCCTATATAATAAAAGGCCAGGTATGTTTGTCAGATGCAGTCATGCAGTAGAGACTGCAGAGGACAAACATACCCGGCCTTGATCAGCAGAGTAGTGCGCACTGCGGAAGCTGCCTGGTGGGGGCGTGGCCGGGCGTGTCGTGATGGGGGCGTGACCTTGCGGATGTGACAAGGGGCATGGCCTCATGGGTGTGGCAAGGGGTGTGGTCTTGTGGAGCACGCGCGAAGGGGCGTGGCCAACGGGAGAGAGGTGGGAGAGACCAAAAGAGGTGGGAGAGGCCAAAAGAGAGGAGGGAAATATAGAAAGCGAGCAAAAGAGGGGGGGAATAGAGAGAGAGAGAGCAAAAGAGGGGGGATAGAGAGCAAAAGAGGGGGGGAGAGAGCAAAAGAGGAGGAGAGAGAGAGAGCAAAAGAGGGGGGAGAGCAAAAGAGGGGGAGAGAGAGAGCACAAAAGAGGGGGAGAGAGAGCTCAAAAGAGAGGGAGAGAAAGAGCTCAAAAGAGAGGGGGGAGAGAGAGCTCAAAAGAGAGGGGGGAGAGAGAGCTCAAAAGAGAGGGGGGAGAGAGAGAGCTCAAAAGAGAGGGGGGAGAGAGAGAGCTCAAAAGAGAGTGGGAGAGAGAGAGCTCAAAAGAGGGGGAGAGAGAGAGCTCAAAAGAGAGGGGGGAAAGAGAGCGCAAAAGAGAAGGGGGAGAGAGAGAGCTAAAAAGAGAGGGAGAGAGAGAGAGCTCAAAAGAGAGGGGGAGAGAGAGAGCTCAAAAGAGAGGGGGAGAGAGAGAGCTCAAAAGAGAGGGGGAAGAGAGAGAGCTCAAAAGAGAGGGGGAGAGAGAGAGTGCAAAAGAAAGGGAGAGAGAGCTCAAAAGAGGGGGGGAGAGAGCTCAAAAGAAAGGGGGAGAGAGAGAGTGCAAAAGAGAAGGGGGAGAGAGAGCGCAAAAGAGGGACATAGAGAGTGCAAAAGAGGGAGAGAGAGAGAGCGCAAAAGAGGGAGGGTGAGAGCGCAAAAGAGAGGGGGGAGTACAAAAGAGAGGGGGAGAGAGTGCAAAAGAGAGGGGGAGAGAGTGCAAAAGAGAGGGGGGAGAGAGCGCAAAAGAGAGGGGGAGAGAGAGCAAAAGAGGGGGGAGATAGCGAGTAAAAGAGGGGGAGAGAGAGTAAAAGAGGGGGAAAGAGAGCAAAATAGGGGATAGAGAGCAAAATAGGGAAGAGAGAGAGCAAAAGAGGGTGAGAGAAAGAGAGATAGAGAGAGAGAGAGAGAGAGAACAAAAGAGGGGGGAGAGAGCAGAAGAGGGGGTAGAGAGAGAGAAAGCGAGCAAAAGAGGGGGGAGAGAGAGAGCAAAAGAGGGGGAAGAGAGAGAGAACGAAAGACGGGAGAGATAGAGCAAAATAGGGGGGAGAGAGAGCTCAAAAGAGAGGGGGAAAGACAGAGAGGGGGGAGAGAGAGGGAGTAAGGGTTGGAACCACGGTACTCAAAAAATTGGCCCGTGTACATGGGCTTTAGGACTAGTTTTGTCAATATTTAAACAGCTAATGAAACTTTAAAAACTACATCTACTTGTTATTCTCAGACTAATCTTTTTTTTGAATGCATCATTCTATCTATCATTTATTTAATATCCTTTAATTTATGGTTCTGCTATTAAAAAGTTTGGTAGGAAAATCATCAATAATATAGCATTTCAAGTATGCTGGCCACTGTTCCAATTCTTATTCATGTAGAAGTCATAAGATAAGTCTCCTCATTGAAATGTGTTAACTGAAAGATTTTTGAAGATTCATGGCCCAAAATGCTTATGACTATTTATCATTTCAACCGTTTTGTCAATTATTTTTTTCACAGATGGTGGCAAAACATTGACTTATTTTAATTACGATCACAAAGGACAGTTTCAAACCATCACTTTTGAGGGACCAGAAATTAAGAGAATATTTTATGGCAGTTTCCATAAGGTTAGTTACAAAAAGTATCATATTGATCTCTCTTTCTTTCATTCTTTCTTTAATTCTTTCTATTTATTATGGCTTTGCTGTGTTTGATTTTTTTATTTATCTGATTAAATTACTAATTACAGTACCATTGTAGCCGTTCTTTAAAACATCCATCTATACAATAAACAGAAATTTCTGTGTTCCATACACGTATATATTGTATTGATACAGATGACTAGAAAAATAATGTAACTATCTATTAGCTTAAGTTCATGTAAAGAAAAATGTATTACATACTAACCCCACATTCGTCAAATCTCATTCCGGAAACAAATTGCTGCAATTTGTACATTATGATAATTTCACTATATATATTAATTTATAGTAATGTAACATTTTTAAATATATAAATGTCTGTCTTTGTGTATTTCTTTCTCTATTTCTCCCTCCCTATCTCTTACTTTCGCTATCTCTGTTTAAAGATAGATAGATAGATAGATAGATAGATAGATAGATAGAGATAGATATATAATAGATTGATGGACAGATAAATAGATTTATAGATGATAGACAGATAAATATATAGAGATAGAACGATTGATAGATCGATAGATAGAAAGACAGAGATAGATATATAATAGATTGATAGACAGATAAATAGATATATAGATGATAGACAGATAAATAGATAGATAGACAGATAGATAGACAAATGTTTAATGATTACCCCCTTTCCCTTGATACAGCTGCACATTGTTGTTACTAAGGATAGCACCAAATTAATTATTGACTGCAAACAAGTTGCAGAAAAGCCAATAAATGCTGTTGGAAACATTACTACTGAGGGTTTTGAGGTCTTAGGAAGGATGGTCAGATCAAGAGGACCCAAAGACAATTCTGCACCAGTAAGTCAACTCTATTTTTCTCAAATTCACATAATAATACCAAAATAACATGGTAGGTAGCTCTGAGTACAATTTGCTATTGATAGTAATGCCTACTCAAAAAATTCCTGGAGACAACAATATAAAATAAATTTACATGTATTTTCTAAATAATTCTAAACTCAATGCACTTGTAATGAAAAAAAATTGATCATTAGGTCTATGTCTACAAACAAGAGGACTCTTGTGTTTTCAGTGCATTCTCTTACATCACTTTTATCCCACTCTAAACAAAGAGGAAATTTAACTGAGCAAACTTTGTACTCACATTCTAAAACATTGCAATTAAAGAGTTCATTGTTTGAAGCATTAGAAGAAAATCTGTCAAGCAGACATCATCTTGCATTTCTACAAAGGGTTAACTTAAAAAATAGCCTACTCACTAAAAAATGCTCCTTGGCTGAATTATAAGTAAAGATACACATTCTATAAATATTTATGTTATCACTCTTATTTAGTTTATGTGTTCTCATATAATCATTGCAATATGACAGCAGATTGTGCACTAGAAATGTGTGCAATATTTCAAAAACTGATGGATAATGTGAGATTCATGAATCTTACTGCCAGGTACTGGCAACTATTTCAGAATAGACACTAATCATTATGAACTATTTACAGAATATTAAATGTTTGTCATCTCAATTGTATTATGGTATAACTGTACATATCGCCCTCATAAGAAAATTACATGTTGGACTTTATGTGAGCTCGCTTTGAAAGGATACAAGAAGGATTACCAGCAATGCTCTATTTTCTGAACCCCCCCCCCCCCCGCATATTTTAGGTTATTTTCAGATTACACTCAATAATTTTATATATGTATATATATATATATATATATATATATATACATACTGTACATACTCTTCATGTATGTATGTGTATATATATTTATATATATTTATGTGTGTATATATATATATACATATATACAGTATCTCACAAAAGTAAGTACACCCCTCGCATTTTTGTAAATATTTTATTATATCTTTTCATGTGACAACACTGAAGAAATGACACTTTGCTACAATGTAGAGTAGTGAATATACAGCCTGTATAACAGTGTACATTTGCTGCCCCCTCAAAATAACTCAACACACAGTCATTAACCGTTGGCAATAAAAGTGAGTACACCCCTAAGTGGAAATGTCCAAATTGGGCCCAAAGTGTCAATATTTTGTGTGGCCACCATTATTTTCCATTACTGCCTTAACCCTCTTGGGCATGGAGTTCACCAGAGCTTCACAGGTTGGCACTGGAGTCCTTTTCCACTCCTCCATGACGACATCACAGAGCAGGTGGATGTTAGAGTCCTTGCGCTCCCCCACTTTCCATTTGAGGATGCCCCACAGATGCTCAATAGGGTTTAGGTCTGGAGACATGCTTGGCATGTCCATCACCTTCACCCTCAGCTTCTTCAGCAAGGCAGTGGTCGTCTTGGAGGTGTGTTTGGGGTGGTTATCATGTTGGAATACTGCCCTGCAGCCCAGTCTCCGAAGGGAGGGGATCATGCTCTGCTTCAGTATGTCACAGTACATGTTGGCATTCATGGTTCCCTCAATGAACTGTAGCTCCCCAGTGCCGACAGCACTCATGCAGGCCCAGACCATTTTCAGGGTCTTGGCAATCTTCTTATAGCCTAGGCCATATTTATGTAGAGCAACAATTTTATTTTTCAGATCCTCAGAGAGTTCTTTGCCATGAGGTGCCATGTTGAACTTCCAGTGACCAGTATGAGAGAGTGTGAGAGCGATAACACCAAATTTAACACACCTGCTCCCCATTCACACCTGAGACCTTGTAACACTAATGAGTCACATGACACCAGGGAGGGAAATGGCTAATTGGGCCCAATTTGGACAATTCTACTTAGGGGTGTACTCACTTTTTCACTTTTGTTGCCAACAGTTTAGACATTAATGGCTGTGTGTTGAGTTATTTTGAGGGGACAGCAAATTTACACTGTTATACAGGCTGTATACTCACTACTTTACATTGTAAAAAAAGGGTCATTTCTTCAGTGTTGTCACATGAAAAGATATAATATTTTTTTTTTCAAGATACTGTATATATATATATATATATTTATTTATTATATATATATATATATATACAGTAAATTTTACACAGAAATTTGATTTTACATTAATAGCATGAAAGTCAACAATGAAAGATTAATAATGTAAAGAATATTATACCCACATGAGAAAATAGCTATTTATTAAAATACCATTCCTATCTAATCTAGAACAGGAATGTCCAGACTTTAAAGGGATATGAAATAGTGCTCCCTTATTAAAAAAAATATGTTAAATCAAAGTAAACCTAAAACAGATTGCATTAAAAAATAGCAAACAATTTACTTGTTTTCTTCCAAAAGGAGCACTTTAAAAATATCATTGCAGCCCATGTCCTCAGGTAGATAAGAGTGCAGACATATTTTAAAATTAATTTGCATTCTGCCTTTTCTGAGCGTGAGCAAAGCACACTTACTGTCTTGAATTCACTAAACACTTAGCCAGGTCAAGTTACGCTAGAAGATTTATGACATCAAGTTAGGTATGCCTTCCTGTAGAGGCCCCTTGTAGGGCTGTAACAGGAAGTAATTGACACTGCATGCTTTTATTCTCTTGCGCACAATTACATAAGCAGATAAGTAGTTAAATACCCATCAATTACACATTCATGGAGCAGTTGTATAACTAGCTCTAGATTGTTGGACAAGCTGTTGTCTTACATACAGAATGTATCCCTATCTGACGTGCCTTACATACTGCCCTCTTTATTGGGACATAGGACATGTAAAAACAAATGATGAATGTAGTTCTTATGTTCTGTAATATTCACAATTCTAGTTTTCAATTTCAGTTCCAACTGCAGATGTTTGATATTGTTTGCACATCAACTTGGGCTAGTCGAGACAAATGCTGTGAACTTCCAGCTTTGGTAAGCATTTCTCATTTTTCTTTTTTTTCTTTTGTAATACAAATGCCTAATGTGATGCATGCAGGTATATAATACTGTTAATGTAATAAATGTACCAGGGGCAGGGAGGGACAGCTCTAGAGATATTTTTATGGCATGATGTCTTTTCACTCTCATTTTCTCCAAATGTTTTATTGCAAATCAATGAGCCTGGTTGTTTAGTGGGGTTCTTAATGCCTCCACTTGTTCCTAACCTCAGACTGTGAGAAAATATGAGTTCAAGTTGTTGGGGGTGAGGTTCTGTATTTATTGCCTCATATTATATTGATACACAGGTGAGCATTTTGTGTGGTACAAAGTTGGCGGGAGTAGTTTGGAATAACAGGTGAACTATGTGCTGTATATAAACATCTAAAATTAAACCGACACTATAATTCTATGAAAGAGCATTTAAATATGTTTAAGAAAATAGAAATTAATAAAGCCAATGCTAATTTGCTGACAGTGAGCATTAGCATGGAGTACCTATTGGCCAATGAGCATTAGCAGGAAGTACCTATTAGCCAATGAGCATTAGCAGGAAGTACCTTACAGAGAGTGAAAATTACTAGAAAGTACGCAATTAAAACTGCTGTATTTTTTATTATTTAATTTGAAAGAGTTTTTACAACACTTATTTTTATCAGGCAAAATAAATAAAAACTGAAACAGAAAATAGAATAAAAAGAATAGAAAGTCCCTTGCAATGCAGTATGTAAAAAAGAAAAGAATAATAACAATTTTGATAATAAATGTCTCATTCAGGGGCTGATATTCAAAACCGGCATGGAAAGAAATCATGCAAAATCTTTGGGATCTTTTCAGACCTTGTATTGTAATGTACAGTAGGAGTCTCTGTTTCACATAAAGAGCACTACATAGCAACATAAACATAATTCAAGTTGAAAATTGTGTCTACATTTTTTATGGGCCTCACCGTACCGATGAGAATATGAGGCCCTGAGTATCCTCTGTCTAGGGCAGTCCTAACCTCCAAACCTCCAAACCTCAGACATCTGTATCAGCAATTTTATCTTATTATTGTGCTAATGAAATGTAATTCACTGTTTTATATGTGTACCAATGTAATTGCAGAGAGATGAAGCTACCTGCCCACCGCTTCCAAATTCCTGCTCATGCGCTAAAGAGAACATAGGATTGCCAGGACCTCCTGGACCGCAGGTAAGACGTTACAGTTGTTGTACTATGACATGTTGCTTTGCTGTGATGTTAGGACTGATTAGGTAGTAAAGGGAGACAAAAAAGATAATACGTCTCACAGATGAGCTGTATCCCTAGTTACGATGTTTCGAAACCAGTTACCCAAAACACCTGTGTGACCATAAAATTATTGGAAAACATTTTACATACAAGATAGATATAGACAGCCAGATAAAAATGTATTAATCAGAGTAAAAATATGTTTCATGGTAAACCTACTTCAAATGTGAAATTATTTCCTAAGATAAATTATACAAATCTGTGTATACATATGGAACCAAAAATGTGCTAGCTCTAGTGACCAGATCAAAAGCTCACCAGAATTGAGAAAAAGCACACAAATACAATTGGACTTATTTTTTAACATTACATTATTTTAATATGAATGGCTCTTTAGCACATTCAGAACCCTGCATAACAAGATAAAGCTCTCAAGCTAAAATTTGCCTTTAAAAATTATTTGTGGAGCTTTGCAGTACTGATAAGACTTCTTAATAAGCTTGCCATTCCAGAAAGTGGAAGTGAAGTCTACATAAAAAGCAAATCGCTTCTACTGAGCCTTAGATAAGCAACACTGACATATAGGGGCCTATTTATTAATGTGCGAGTGGACATAATACGATGTAGCGTATCGTGTCCGCCGCACATTGATAAATGCTGACAGCATTCTCTGTAGGCCTTCATCATTGCACCAGCAGTTCTTGTGAACTGCTGGTGCAATACTGCCCCCTGCAGATTCGCAGCCAATCGGCCACTAGCAGGGGGTGTCAATCAACCTGATTGTATTGAATCGGGTTGATTTCTGTCCGCGGCCCCAGAGCAGGTGGACAGGTTATGGAGCAGCGCTGCTTCATAACTTCTGTTTCCGGCGAGCTTGAAGGCTCGCCGGAAACAAGGGGCATCAAGCTCCATTCGGAGGTGGATAATTTGGCCCCATATTCTTTAAAATGGCATTGGTTTGTATCATCTAATGGGAATCATCATTAACACGTTCACAATAGAAGCTTTTATTGGAAGCATTTTTGCTAATACAAATGTAATTAAAAAATATTATACTCAATATTAAAATGCTTTAACTTAATGTCCTTTTACGTTCAGTAGCATTGTTTACTAGAACTGACATATACGTACTCATTCTTTCAGATTTTGAGGTTGCTTTAAAGCTTAGTTTAATCATGCAGAACTAAATAACGTAGGCACAAGCCTAATGATATTGATATCTGTAATTCTTGTACAACTTATTGGGAAAAGCTAAGGTTTGATCAATTCATGAACAAGGGTAAAAAGATGTCAGTTGGTCATGGTATCTTAGCAACCTTCCTAAATGGTCATGGTATCTTAGCAACCTTCCTAAATGGAGTATTTGAGCTTTCACAGACATTACCAAGGTTGTCTCAAAGGGACCCATTTAACAAGCTCCGTATGGAACTTGTGGGTCCATGTTTCTGGCGAGTCTTCAGACTCGCCAGAAACACCAGTTATGAAGCAGCGGTCTAAAGACCGCTGATCCATAACGCTGTCCGCCTGCTCTGAGCAGACGGACAGGAATCGCCAGAAATCAACCTGATCGAGTACGACCGGGTTGATTGACACCTCCCTGCTGGCGGCCGATTGGCTGTGAGTCTGCAGGTGGCGGCATTGCAACAGCAGCTCTTGTGAGCTGCTGGTGCAATGCTGAATATAGAGAGCGTATTGCTCTCCGCATTCAGCGAGGTCTTGCGGACCTGATCCGCACTGTCGGATCAGGTTCACAAGACCTTTAGTAAATAGGGGCCAAAGTCAGCAAATAAATGAGAGCCTCTGGACTATAATTGTTGTTTTATTTTATATACAAAGATCTAAATGCTTTTTTAAGGCAAGGAAACATTTTCAGACAATATTCAATGCCCACTCCAGAATTTAGTAAGAAAAAATATCAGACTGTCTTATGGGTGATGTGCAGATGATCTTTTCAACTGTACTTTTCATCTCTTCTTTCAACAATGGTCCTTATATGTTTACCATATACAATTTTTAGGGTGGCTCCGGCATGAGGGGTCCAAAGGGAGCATCAGGAGAGCCAGGACCATCTGTAAGTTTTATTTTACTTCAACAATTAAATATGTTTTGTTTCTGTGTATGTTGTAACATGGATGCTATAATGTAAGGTGTCGTGTAACTTATTTGCATGCATGAAATTTGATGCCTACCTGCTTATTGTTGCGTTGTTTTATCCATTTGCATATCCATACCCAGATTCCTCTGCTCCAGCAGAACACACTGGTAGTTTAGGTATTTGTGGAGGGGAGTACAGATGGGCTATACCATGATATGAGTATTGTTACTTTTACAATAATATAACAATATTTAAATTGCATTAAATAATGTACTTTATTTTTCACCCCAAACTAAAGTTTGACTTTAGTTGCTATTTGTACCATCGTTTTTGTGTGCACCACATTATTATATCTCTTTATTAATGTTCTAGAAGCAGAGACTGTAATTGTTAATATAAATATTCATAGCATAATAGATATTAACTGGATGGCTAGTAGTGACTGAATATTATTTTCATTTTATTTTCTACTCATCTCACTTATCCCTCTTAAAAGTAGGAGAAAACTTACAGAGACCCCAAAATAAGGTCTCCACCAGTGTCTTTTCCCACCGTTGCTATAGTTCATGGTACCAACTACCTAATACAGGGCTACATATAATTTCTGCCGCAGTTGATAGTTAGTGGGGTTCTACATATGGACAACTCTATCACTATCAAATGGGGTTTATGTGCTTTCAAAATACTGTTTGCAATTAAATTATAAGCAACAGATTCATAAACCAGTCCCTGAATGTTTATTTGTATTGTTGTGTTTCTTAGGGGCAAGAAGGACCTAGAGGCCCAATGGGACCTCCTGGAACACAGGGTCCCCCAGGACCACAAGGACCAAGTGGACATTCCATTCAGGGCCCTCCTGTAAGTTTAATCAGAATTACTGTGTATACATGTGTACAATATACCACAAAGTAATAAAATAATGCATTTGATGCAAATACATTTTCAGTATTTCAGAATTACCTTGGGTGAGAGCAGGTAAAATAACCATGTTTGCTAATCAACTGATTATTTCACCTGTGCTCTAGTTTAGCTACCCTCACAATCTGGCCAATTAGGGGGCCTGAGAACAGGTTTAAAAGCCGGTGAGCTAGACTGTGTGAATGAAGATTATTTGTATGAAGAATTTTGATGTTCCAAACTGTAAAATAAAGGCTTTTTTTTCAGTAACTACTGTGTAATTTGTAGATATGTGCATTTGTTTTTAGACCCATTTGATCCCTATAAATGTTTCCTTGTATACCACCTATGTTTATAGCGCTGCGGAATCTATTGTTCTGCAAAAACCTGATAATAATAATTCGTAATAAAAACAGATTTTTTCTTTGTTATATCGAAACGAAAATCCGAATAAATGCACCAACGAATTGCATGGATGCTTTGTGCTCAAGAGAGCAAACTTCCATAGGCTAATAGTCACGGCACGGCAGAGAAGCTAGCGCAGCGAAGTGGGTAAGTCGCGTAGCGATGGGCAGCAAAGTTTAAATATATGCTTATGGTTTATGGGGATTGTGTTTAAGCTGAAAATATATATGTATATGAATATATACATATATATTTATGTGTTTATATGCGTATATACACATATTAACGCATAAATATATATGTATATAGGCATATATACATATATATTTATAGTGATTACACAGTCTTCATAGCCGTAGACCGCAATGTAAGGCACTTTTTAGTGCCGTTTTTTTCTAACAACCCAAATCCGCACACTTTACCCCTTAAAACTGCTTTGCCCATTTTAAAAAAAAATATATATATATATATATATAAATGCTACTATATTTTATAATTAAAAAGGAACAAAACTCTTTATTTTGGGGGCAATTGAGGGACATTTTTTAAATTAACCAGAGGGGTGACCTCTCAGGAACATATTTCACAGAGCTGTGTGAGATATTCAGGTCTGGTGTGCCAATAAATGCCGGGTACCGGTGAGGAGGGGCGGGGATTCCAGAAGTTTTACAGAAAACAGAAGGGAAAACAGCAGAGTAAATTTAGGCTGCTTTGTGGATATTTGAAGTTCATAATATTATGCTGCCTAAAACCCTTCAATACAGAGCAATTTTATTGCTGTTTCAGTCTAGCAACAGCAGTAACTGAGAAGCTGCAACTTGTCAGCAACGTTCTGAAGCTGAGGGTAGACAAACCTGCAATTATGTGGGAATAGGGAGTGCACAGCACAGACACACACTTTCTCAAAGGAATCCAGAGAACTGAATGCAGGCAGAAATCCAGGACAAAAAGAAAACTATATCTTTCATGAATGTCTTCAACTTACTCTTCTGTACCCAGTATATAGAGGGGACCAGATTTGTACACAGAACACCGAGCCCCATTACACAGAAAGCTTCAGCATGAGAAAGACAGGGTTGTCAGACAGTGACTTCTTGGTTGTGAGCAGGTTAGGGAGTGAGGGGAAAACCCTAGCTCTCTAACTAGTGTGTATTATGTCCATATGCATATGCAACTTTGTTTTCTAATTGTCACTACCTTTAGCAGCAAAATAGCTAATGCATGTAAATTGCAAACCGTATCTACACTGAAAACTTAATTTAAATAGCCAATATTTGTTTTGGTGTACACTGTCCCTTTAATGTCCCTTTAACTGTGAATCATTCTAAATAACCTCCTTTTCCAATTAGAAATGAAAATACTGGTATTATCAATTCCAGTGGGTTGGCAAAAAAGTACTGTTCTCTCTATTTTTGGAAGCACTGACATCGCCCTCATATGCAGAGCTAACAGCTCTGTATACATAGTGACGTGTCCATTCACAAGATTTAACAAACCATTCCCTCCAGTAAAACAAAACTCTGCAATTACTATGTAATTATAGACAATGGCATCTACTTATCAAGCCGTCAACCGCAAATACGCTGGAGCGGAAGCGTATTTGTTTCAAGTCTGATTCCCCTTAGTTATCAAACCCTACAGACCGGCAAAAGTAGAATTTTGTGACGTAACAAACGATCCGCCGGACTCAGTTCGACACAGATCGATGCTTACGTCATTACAGATTTTTCCGAATGCAGCTTATGTTCGCAGCTTATGTTCGCTGCTGCCCGATATCCCATTGATTCCTATGGTAACGTTTACACCTAACACCCTAACATGTCTAAACACCCCTAATCTGCCCCCCCCTACACCGCTGCCACCTACATTATACTTATTAACCCCTAATCTGCCGCCCCCTACACCGCCACCACCTATATTATACTTATTAACCCCTAATCTGCCCCCCTACACCGCCACCACCTACATTATACTTATTAACCCCTAATCTGCCGCCCCCTACATCGCCGCCACCTACATTATACTTATTAACCCCTAATCTGCCACCCGACACCGCCGACACCTACATAAAGTTATTAACCCCTAATCTGCCCCCCTACACCGCCGCCACCTACATTATACTTATTAACCCCTAATCTGCCGCCCCCTACACCGCCGCCACCTACATTATACTTATTAACCCCTAATCTGCCGCCCCCTACACCGCTGCCACCTACATTATATTTATTAACCCCTAAACTGCCCCCCCTACACCGCCGCCACTATATTACATTTATTAACCCCTAAACCTAAGTCTAACCCTAACCCTTTTTTAAGGGGGTATCTTGTAATTTGTTTATTATTTTCTGTAATATAGTGGGGGGGTTTGAACTTTAGATAATTTTATTTAATTGTATTTAATTTAGGGAATTAATTTAATTATAGTGTAGTGTTAGGTGTAATTGTAACTTAGGTTAGGTTTAATTTTACAAGTCAATTTGTATTTATTTTAACTAGGTAGTTATTAAATAGTTAATAACTATTTAATAACTATTCTACCTAGTTAAATTAAATACAAACTTGCCTGTAAAATAAAAATAAACCCTAAGCTAGATACAATGTAACTATTTGTTATATTGTAGCTAGTTTAGGGTTTATTTTACAGGTAAGTATTTAGTTTTATATATAGGAATATTTATTTAGATTTATTTAAATTATATTTAAGTTAGGGGGTGTTAGGGTTAGACTTAGGTTTAGGGGTTAATAAATTTAATATCGTGGCGGCGACGTTGGGGCAGCAGATTAGGGGTTAATAAATGTAGGTAGGCGGCGGCGATGTAGGGGGGGCAGATTAGGGGTTAATAAGTATAATGTAGGTGGCGGCGGTGTAGGGGGGGCAGATTAGGGGTTAATAAATATAATGTAGGTGGTGGCGGTGTAGAGGGCGGCAGATTAGGGGTTAATAAGTATAATGTAGGTGGCGGCGGTGTAGGTGGAGGAAGATTAGGAGTTAATAAGTATAATGTAGGTGGCGGTGGGCTCCAGGAGTGGCGGTTTAGGGGTTAATACATTTATTAGAGTTGCGGTGGGCTCCGGGAGCGGCAGTATAGGGGGTAAACAGTATAGTATAGTGTGGGTGTTTAGTGACAGGGTACCAATAAAGCTGTGAAAAAGCCGAAGAGCAGCGAGATCGATGACTGTTAGTTAACAACAGTCCGCTGCTCATCGCACCGTACTTGGTGCGCGGCTTTTTGACAGCTTTTTTGGTAACTTTAGAGAACGTATTCAGGTCTGCGGCAGCGATGTTAGGCAATCTTAGGCGAGCGTATTGGTGCCGTCGAATGCAGGTAAGTTGACGGCTTGATAAGTAGATGCCAATGTACTTTAAAAAATAGGAAAATACTTCTCTAATTTGAAAAAGAGGATCCATTAGATAGCACAGAAACTTAAAGGAATAGGAAACCTCAACATTTTCTTTCATGGTTTGGATAGAACATATGATTTTAAACAACTTTCCAATGTACTTCTATATTCACATTTGCTTCATTCTCTTGTTATCCTTTGCTGAAGGAAGAGCACTGCACTACTTGCAGCTAGATGTACACATCTAGTTGGCCAATCACAAGAGACAAATGTGTGCAGGCACCAATCAACAGCTAGCTCCCACTAGTGTAGGATATGTGCATATACTTTTTCAACAAGGGATACCAAGAGAACAAACACATTTGAAAAAAAGAAGTGAATTTAAAAGTGCGTTCAAATGTCATGTTCTATCTGAATCATGCAAGTAAAATTTTGACTTTCCTATCCCTTTAAATGGTTAACTCTATATTTAAAGAAACTTCAGCACTTTAGTGAATCTGGTCACTATATTACTTGGCTGCAATAATATTATTATTCATTATAATGTAAACAATAGCTTAAGAGCTATTAGAGTAAATTAGATTTAGGTTTAAACATTACATTTAAAGAGACAGTAAAAGCATCTTGTTTTAGTCTAAACAGTATGCTTTGTCCCACGCTCCCTAGTGAGTCTATAAGGGAAATTCTGTAACCTGGGTTTTAAAGGGACAGTCTACACCAGAATTGTTATTGTTTTAAAAGATAGATAATCCCTTTATTACCCATTCCCCAGTTTTGCATAACCAACACTGTTATATTAATATACTTTTTATCTCTGTCATTAACTTGTATCTAAGGTTCTGCAGACTGCCCCCTAATTTCAGTTCTTTTGACAGACTTGAAATTTAGCCAATAAGTGCTGGCTCCCAAGTAACTCCAACACCCTCTAACACCCTCTAGTGGTGAAAAACTGTCACAATGCATTCTGAAAAAAGGCAGCCTTCAATGTCTAAGAAATTAGCATATGAACCTCCTAGGTTTAGCTTTCAACTAAGAATACCAAAGGAACAAACAAAAAAGTAAATTGGAAAATTGTTTAAAATTACATACCCTATCTGTTTCATGAAAGTTTATTTTGGATTAGACTGTCCCTTTAATAATGATGCTTGTTTAGACTCTAAAGCAGCTATTTGATTTGCAGTATTTGCAGGTCACAGCCTTTCTAGGAAGTGCCATACAAGCACAATTCCATACAAAGAAGGAGGTGTTAAATGTATTATTAAAGTATTCTGTATTATATGTGCTAATTTATCAATCACCTAAAATATAATTGATAAAACATTATATTGCAAATGATTTTTCTAAAAAGTACATATTTTGTAAATATTTTAAATTCACACATTTTGCTATTTCACCACAGTTTAAGGATACACCCCTTGAAAACCTTCAGATATGTTACAAGATCAAGTAAACTGCAGCATACCTGCATATGCAAAATACATTCCACCCTTTTTGTGAGTGAAGGAAAAGCACAATTTTCAAAGGCAAATTACAAGAAAAACAGACAAAATAAGCAATGAATATATAAAGGTACAAATCCCCAAATCCAGAATTCCAAAATCCAGGATTATTCAGAAATTCAGACTTTTTATTATTTTTATTTTTTTTAAATAAGATCATTACAAATTACTATTTTCTCCCACAAATCACAATGTTCTCTGCCTGAGTGTTTTGTATTGTTTTTTGTGTTTTAAAATGCAAATGATATTTAAAACAATAATAACCTGATTACACTACTGTACTATCTTGGTACTAGGGGGCCGATTTACCAATGTCAGGCGGATATGATATGCTGTCGGCATTTAACATTGCACAAACAGCTCTGGTGAACTGCTTGTACAATGCCGCCCGCTGCCGATTCGCGGCCAATCGACTGCTAGCAGGTGGTGTCAATCAACCTGATCGTATAGGATTGGGCGGATTGATGTCCGCAGCCTCAGAGGCAGCGGACCAGTTAAGGATCAGCGGTTTTAAGACCGCTGCTTCATAACTGCCATTCAGCCCTTGATAAATCGCCCCCTATGTATGCAAAAGAGTTAGAAATGATATAAAACTATATTTAGGTTACAGATATAAGCTATATTATGACTTGTACATATTGCCTAAATGACATAAGATATTGTTATTTACACTTGGTTCCACACCTTCTCAAAACTGTCTCATTTTACAGATGCAAAAATACAAGTATTACAAAATCCAAACTTTTCAGAAATCTAAATCTTTTCCTGTCCCAATCATTTTGGACAAAAAGTTTTTTTATCTGTAAAAGTTTTTATCTTGTATAATTTCTTTTTTTCTGTTTTTAAAGGGATAGAAACCCCCCACCCCAATAAAATTCATGATTTGTATAGAACATATAATTTTCCATCAACTTTCCAATTTCCTTCTGTTATCTAATTTGCTATCTAATTTGCTTCATTCTCTTGTTATCCTTTGCTGAAGGAACAGCATTGCACTACTGGCCGCTAGCTGAGCACATCTAGTTAGCCAATCACAAGAGACAAATGTGTGCAGGCACCAAGTGTAGGATATGTGCGTATTATTTTTCAACAAGGGATACCAAGAGAAAGAAGCACATTTGAAAAAAGAAGTGAATTTAAAGTGTCTTAAAATGACACGCTCTATCTGAATCATGCAAGTTTCATTTTGACTTTCCTATCCCTTTAAATAAACACTTTGGGGTAGATTTAACAAGCAGCGGATGCTGCAATCTCCCCCCGTAGTTCAGGTTTTCCTGAAACATAAGTTAAGAAGCAGCATTCTTAAGACCTCTGCTCTTTAACTCATCCGCCAGCGGACAGCAATCATCCTAATCAGATACGATCGGGATGATTGACACCCCCTGCTAGCGATTGGCCGTTAATCTGCAGGGGGCGGCGAAATGCTTGTGCAATAATAAATGCCGACAGCGTATTTAGCGTTCATGTCCGCCTGCATCATAATAAATCAGCCCCATGATGTGGGATTCATTTTCTGGTTAATTTCCTAAATTACAATATAATGTACAATTTATATAAATATAAAAGCAATATACTAATACTGCACTTTATATTATTTATATTTATAGGGTTCCCCAGGATCCAAAGGAGATAAGGGAGAGGTTGGTTTCCCAGGACCCCAGGTATGTTTTTATAACTATTTAAGAGAAATTGGGGATCTGTGATTGTTGTTCAAAATGTTTGGTTGTAAGCTCAACAGGTTGTGCTGGTATTACGAGACGAGTTGAAAGTAAAAAGTTATCGCTCAAACCTGACACAAACTTACAATATTGCCCTGTAGAAGTCAATGGTGCAAAAAATTGTGGAAAAAACACCTTACACCCAAATTCTACTAATTGACCACAGTTTCCATGCAGTGCTGAATGTAGCTGTTAATGCAGCTGTCTTATATGTGCAGTTGTCATCAGTAATTGCAAAATGATTTCCTAGGACATCGTGGTCATCAGCAACATAAAAACCGTTGTATGCAGGGCCATAACTACAAGGGTCTCAGAGGTCTCAGTTGAAACCAGCCCCATTTAGACCCTGCAATCAGTAGTGACATCACTCCACTTGTATCATGAGAGAGAGAGAGGCAGAGAAAGAGAGAGAGAGAAAGAGAGAGAGAGAGAGAGAAAGAGAGAGAGAAAGTGAGAGACAGAGAAAGAGAGAGAGAGAGAAAGTGAGAGAGGCAGAGAAAGAGAGAGACAGAGAAAGAGAGATATATATAGAGAGAGAGAAAGAGAGAAAAAGAGGGCTCCATGTACAAAGCAATGTAAGCTGCTCCAGAACCCTTGCGGGTCAGGTTCGCACATCCAAGCCTTCTTCCCGCAATGTAAGAAGTAGCAGTCATTAGATTGCTGCTTCTTACACTCTCTGACACCTCTGAAGGAGCAGAGAGAAATTACCCCAAAATCATTCGCTTGGGGTGATTGACAGACCCTTCTCTCACGCAAGAAGTGGTGGGCATTACACACTCATCAGTTTTTCATGATACATACGGGCAGCAGACTAACAGGATCCACCGTATGCAGCAAAATCGTGCGGACAACTTCTCCAGTATATATATATATATATATATATATATATATATATATATATATATATATAATTATATATATATATATATATATATATATATATATATATATATATATATATATATATAGTTAAAAATACATTTTTAATTTGTGAAGAATATTGGAATGTAAAATATTTACAGTAAATACACAGTAAAACACATAAAATATTAAAATTGAATTGCAATTATTTTCATGATTTAAGGTATTTGAGTGGAAAGGGCATCAATGTGTGTGTGAATATATATATGTGTGTATATATATATTCATTTATTTATATATATAAATATTTTTTATATATGTATGTATATAGATACAAATACACATGTATATACAAATATCTAACTATATATATATATATATATATATATATATATATATATATATATATATATTTATATTTACACCCAACGCATGCTAATTTTGTTTACGCTATCAAGCCCAATGTTTTATTCCATAAAAAGTGCTGGTAATGATGCTTTTAGTGAAATGGCAAACGTGTTATAATAAACATAAAAGACTGTATTTACTATCTTTGCCTGAGGCAGTGTGGTAAAAAATCTCCAAAGTAGTTTTTTTAAGTTAATTTCTTTCTTATCTTTGTTTACATAATGCATTTATGGCATTGCATTACTATATAATGATGTTTGCTAATTCTATAGCTCTGATAAACTGAATCTTTAGGGTAGGTTTATATTGCTGGGGGGAAAGATGAGGTAACATAATTATCTGTAGCCGGCAGCCTAGCAGGCTTGTCTAGGCCTGTGTTCCTGTCACTCTCTGATCCTTTGCTGTTGCATTTAGTGCACAGCACACAGACAGGATTGTTGTGTATAACAAACGTTACATCTTCATGCTCTATATTCTGTATACAGGGTGTTACCGGAGCATCTGGATCTCCAGGACGTGATGGAGAACAAGGTCCCAGGGTAAGTTGTAACACTAATTGTCTCCTACAATTTCTTTCTTCACCAAGTCTTGTTTTAATACGTAGCATTAAAGAAACATACAAGTTTGTGCAAGCAAAATTTATACATGAAAATTTTCTTGCGGTCCTTTTTGACACCTCTGTCTTAAAGTGAATGTAAATTTTGATGCTAAAGTGCCCGGTTTTTAAAAATTCAATTAAAAACAGGGGAACTTTAATTCATCAAAATTTACATTTCACTCCTGTTGTGAAAAAAACTTACCTTTTAATCTTTACAGCAGCTCCAACTTCCTCCACCCGTCGCAAAGCCTCTTCCTGGGTCTAAAATGAGGAATCAGGCTTCCTCCAATCACAGCATTGAATCAGACTCTGATTCCCCGGGGGAGGGAAGCCGTGATTGGAGGATGACCTATCTATCATTTCTGACAAGATTAAAAGGGTTTTTTTTACAACAGGAGTGAAATGTAAATTTTGCTGAATTAAAGTGCCACTGTTTTTAATCAAATTTTTAAAAAACGGGCACTTTAGCATCAAAATTTACATTCACTTTAATCTGCTGTGCAAATTGCTCCTGTGATTTAAAGTAATATTCTTAAAGTGACATGAAACCCAAATGTTTTCTTTTATGATTCAGCATGCAATTGTACACAACTTTCCACTTTGCTTGCATTTTCTAATTTGCTTTGTTCTCTTGGTATCCCTTTGAAAGTATACCTAGGAAGGCTCAGGGGCAACATATCACTACTAGGAGCCAGCTGATGATTGGTGGCAGCACATATATTCCTATTTTCATTGGCTCACCCGATGTGTTCAGCTAGCCCTCAGTAGTGTTTTGCTGCTCCCTCAACAAAGGATACAAAGAGATTGAAGCTAATTTGATAATAGAAGTTAATTAAAAAGTTGTTTGACATTGTATGCTCTGTCTGAATCATAAAAGAATAATGTTTGGCTTCATATCAATTTTTGCATTGTCAATAAAAGGGTTAAACACATGGGTAAAGATTCACTCAGGAGCCACATACATTGCATCTCCTGAGCTGAACACAGCAAGTGATCATTGAGTACATGCATATGATAATTTTATTATTATTATTATGGGTAACCAGGCATGTGATATTATGGAAACACAATGTTTGTGTCTCCTGAGCTGGACTTACTTATGTGTTTAACCCTTTCCTGACGGGGTTAAAGTGTCTACATCGGAATAACTGTTCCGTGGTAGACAAATTGAAATCACGCTAACGTGCACACGATCGCGAGATTTCAATTATTGGATTGGGTCTGGGGGGCGTCCTTATAACCCTAGGAACGCCCTCCAGACCTGATCAAATCTGAGAAGCACAGTATGCTTCAGGACAGCCGTTGGCTATGACGTTCTATTCCGTCATAACGGCTTTAAAGCACAGTGTGATTATGATGGAATAGAACGGCATAACAGCG
Organism: Bombina bombina; assembly: GCF_027579735.1. Taxonomy (NCBI): domain Eukaryota; kingdom Metazoa; phylum Chordata; class Amphibia; order Anura; family Bombinatoridae; genus Bombina; species Bombina bombina. The sequence goes on from NC_069503.1 coordinate 1,052,815,001, forward strand.
TTAAAAGGTTAACCCATTTGAATACATTTAACACATATTAAGATAAATTCAGTGATGTGCAGATGACATGTTCTAAATATTTAAAGAAGGGTCGACAAATGTGTTTAAAATTTAGAAGCCTGGGTTTGTCAAGCGTGATTTAAAGCATGTCATTTTCAGCTTTAGAATGTTACCTTAAAGGGACACTGAACCCAAATTTTTTCTTTCGTGATTCAGATAGAGCATGCAAATTTAAGCAACTTTCTAATTTACTCCTATTATCAATTTTTCTTCATTCTCTTGCTTTCTTTATTTGAAAAAAGAAGGCATCTAAGCTATTTTTTTGGTTCAGAACCATGGAAAGCACTTGTTTATTGGTGGGTAAATTTATCCACCAATCAGCAAGAACAACACAGTGTGTTCACCAAAAATGGGCTGGCATCTAAACTTACACTCTTGCATTTCAAATAAAGATACCAAGCGAATAAAGAGAATTTGATAATAGGAGTAAATTAGAAAGTTGCTTAAAATTGCATGCTCTGTCTGAATCACGAAAGAAAAAAATTGGGTTCAGTGTCCCTTTAAAATCAAACTTTCATGATTCAGATAGAGCATGCAGTTTAAAAAAAAAAACCAACAACTTTACAATTCACTTCCATTACTAAATTTGCACAGTGTTTTTATATGCACACTTTTTGGGGCACCATATCCTACTGATATATGAGTCTGTGATTTGCTGATTGCTGTCACATGATACCAGGTAAGTGATATTGCATTATCTTTTTATTATGTATTTGTTGATAATGCAATTATATTTTATTTAATAGTCCTATAATACTGTCTCATTTCTGGATTGTAGAAGCTTTGAGCATTTAAACTAGTTTTGTGTTCCATTTAGAGATAATACAATAGTGAGATGATAAAATTAATAAATTGATATACTATACATATAAAAATGAACAATAAATAGACAAATCACATAAGGGGCCTCAAGGTCTGATTCTTATTGGTGTTCCAATGACGCTGTTTAGTTACCCATTGAACTTTCATTGAAAAGATCCCACAAAAAAAATGGTTTTAAATATGCCAACTATCAAATTAAGGGGTCGATCCGATAAAAATCGTCGCCCGCAAAAGCCGGCGACGCCAATATTTACACTGGTTTGGTATCACATATACGGCGTAACCTAGAAGTTACGCGCGTATATTTCTGCCGTCGCCCGTAGTTTTTTGGGCCATAGGCAGGTATACCAAACCAGCGCAGTTTGGTATCCAATATGCAGCGTAAGGACTTACGTGGCGAAAATGGAGAAATCTTACTCCATTTTCACCTTGCCACAAAAAGCAGCCGTAAGAAGCCTTACGCTGACTATTGGAGCCTCGTAACTCCCTAAACTAACTAGAAAAGAAACCTAACACCTAACGCATGCGCAATGTCTTTCTACCTGTCAACCGCGATCTGCTAAATAAAACCTAACACCTAACGCATGCGCAATGTCTAGCTACCTGTCAACCGCGATCCCCCCTCCCCCGAAATCCCTAATAAAGTTATTAACCCCTAAACCGCCGCTCCCGGACCCCGCCGCCATCTACATAAACTAACCCCCTACTGTGAGCCCCTAAAACCGCCGCAATCTACCTTATCTATCGCCTAATGTGAACCCCTAAAACCGCCGCCATCTACCTTATCTATCCCCTAATCTGACCCCTTACACCGCCGCCACCTATATAAAAATTATTAACCACTAATCTAATCCCCCTATACCGCCGCCAGCTATATTAATATTATTAACCCCTAATGTAAGCCCCTTATACCGCCGCCATCTATATTAAAATTATTAACCCCTAATTTAATCTACCTACCCCGCCGCCAGCTATATTATCTATATTAACCCTAAGTATATTATAGTTAATATAGGTATTACATTATATATATTAACTATATTAACCCTAATTATATTAGGGTTAATATAGTTAATATAGTTACTATAGTATTTATATTAACTATATTAACTCTATCTAACCCTAACACCCCTAACTAAATTTATATTAAATTAATCTAATTCATATTATAAACTAAAATATTCCTATTTAAATCTAAATACTTACCTATAAAATAAACCCTAAGATAGCTACAATATAATTAATAATTACATTGTAGCTATGTTAGGGTTAATATTTATTTTACAGGTAAATTGTTAATTATTTTAACTAGGTCTAATAGCTATTAAATAGTTATTACCTATTTAATATCTACTTAGTTAAAATAATTACCCAATTACCTGTAAAATAAATCCTAACCTAAGTTACAAATACACCTACACTATCAATAAATTAAATAAACTACAAATATCTATCTAAAAATACAATTAAACTAAACTAAATTACAAAAAAAAACAAACACAATTACAAAAAATAAAAAAAGATTACAAGATGTTTAAGCTAATTACACCTATTCTAAGCCCCCTAATAAAATAATAAAGCCCCCCAAAATAAAAAAATTCCCTGCCCTATTCTAAATTAAAAAAAGTTCAAAGCTCTTTACCTTACCAGCCCTTAAAAGGGCCTTTTGTGGGGCATGCCCCAAAGAATTCAGCTCTTTTGCATTTAAAAACATATACAATACCCCCCCCCCCCATTACAACCCACCACCCACATACCCCTATTCTAAATCCACCCAAACCCCCCTTAAAAAAGCCTAACACTACCCCCCTGAAGATCTCCCTACCTTGTCTTCACCACACCGGGCCGAACTCCTCATCCGATTCGGGCGATGTCTTGCTCCAAGCGGCAAAGAAGAATTCTTCCTCCGGCGACGTCTTCCTCCAAGCGGCAAAGAAGAATTCTTCCTCCGGCGACGTCTTCCTCCAAGCGGCAGCAAAGTCTTCTTCCTTCCGGCAGCATCTTCCATGAAGCGGCATCTTCAATCTTCTTTCTTCGCTCCGCCACCGCGGAGCATCCATCCCGGCCGACGACTGAACGACGAATGAGGTACCTTTAAATGACGTCATCCAAGATGGCGTCCGCCGAATTCCGATTGGCTGATAGGATTCTATCAGCCAATCGGAATTAAGTTAGAAAAATCTGATTGGCTGATTGAATCAGCCAATCAGATTCAAGTTCAATCCGATTGGCTGAACCAATCAGCCAATCGGATTGAACTTGAATCTGATTGGCTAATTCAATCAGCCAATCAGATTTTTCTAACTTAACTCCGATTGGCTTATAGAATCCTATCAGCCAATCGGAATTCGGCGGACGCCATCTTGGATGACGTCATTTAAAGGTACCTCATTCGTCGTTCAGTCGTCGGCCGGGATGGATGCTCCACGGTGGCGGAGCGAAGAAAGAAGATTGAAGATGCCGCTTCATGGAAGATGCTGCCGGAAGGAAGAAGACTTTGCTGCCGCTTGGAGGAAGACGTCGCCGGAGGAAGAATTCTTCTTTGCCGCTTGGAGCAAGACATCGCCCGAATCAGATGAGGAGTTCGGCCCGGTGTGGTGAAGACAAGGTAGGGAGATCTTCAGGGGGGTAGTGTTAGGCTTTTTTAAGGGGGGTTTGGGTGGGTTTAGAATAGGGGTATGTGGGTGGTGGGTTGTAATGGGGGGGGGTATTGTATATGTTTTTAAATGCAAAAGAGCTGAATTCTTTGGGGCATGCCCCACAAAAGGCCCTTTTAAGGGCTGGTAAGGTAAAGAGCTTTGAACTTTTTTAATTTAGAATAGGGCAGGGAATTTTTTTATTTTGGGGGGCTTTATTATTTTATTAGGGGGCTTAGAATAGGTGTAATTAGCTTAAACATCTTGTAATGTTTTTTTTATTTTTTGTAATTTAGTGTTTGTTTTTGTAATTTAGTTTAGTTTAATTGTATTTTTAGATAGATATTTGTAGTTTATTTAATTTATTGATAGTGTAGGTGTATTTGTAACTTAGGTTAGGATTTATTTTACAGGTAATTGGGTAATTATTTTAACTAGGTAGATATTAAATAGGTAATAACTATTTAATAGCTATTAGACCTAGTTAAAATAATTAACAATTTACCTGTAAAATAAATATAAACCCTAACATAGCTATAATGTAATTATTAATTATATTGTAGCTATCTTAGGGTTTATTTTATAGGTAAGTATTTAGATTTAAATAGGAATATTTTAATTAATAATATTAATATTAGATTTATTTTAATAAGAGTTTAGTTAGGATGTTAGAGTTAGATAGGGTTATTATACTTAATATATATATAATATAATAACGATATTAACTATATGAACCCTAATATAATTAGGGTTAATATAGTTAATATAGCTGGCGGCGGTGTAGGGGGATTAGATTAGGGGTTAATACATTTATTATAGGTGGCCGCGGTGTAGGGGATGTAGATTGTAGGCAAAAGAGCAGTTTACTTTGTGACAAAACCCCGCCAAAAGCCCTTTTAAGGGCTGGCAAAAGAGCTGTTACTTTGGGGCAATGCCACACAAAAAGCCCTTTTCAGGGCTATTTGTAGGGTTAGACTTAGGTTTAGTGGTAGGGATAGTTTAGTATTTTAGGGGTTGAATAATTTAATATAGATGGCGGCGGGGTAGGGGGATTAGATTAGGGGTTAATAATTTTAAAATAGATAGCGGCGGGGTAGGGGCTCACTTTAGGGGGTAGGTAAGGTAGATGGCGGCGGTGTTAGGGGCTCACTTTAGGGGGTTATAGATTTAATATAGCTGGCGCCGGTTTAGGGGTTAATAACTTTATTAGGTAGTGGCGGTTAAGGGGTTAATACATATTTTATTGTTAGGCTAGTGAGGGGGGATAGCGGATAGAGGGTTAGACGTGTCGGGCTATGTTAGGGAGGCGTGTTAGACAGTGCGGGCTATGTTAGGGAGGCGTGTTAGACAGTGCGGGCTATGTTAGGGAGGCGTGTTAGACAGTGCGGGTGATTTAGACTTTAGTCAGGTTTTGTAGGCGCCGGCAGTTTCTAACGTGCCGCAAGTCACTGGCGACGCCAGAAATTTGTACTTGCGCAGATTTCTGGACATCGCTGGTTTGTCAGACTTACGGCACGTTAGCATCTGACGGCGCCATATATGGGATAGCTCGAGTTGCGAGCTGAAACTGCGGGCGACGCCGGTTCCCTCGCTTGCGCCGCAAACTGCGATCTATATCGGATTGCGCCCTAACTGTCCAATTAAACTGATTTGAAAACCTTCTACACATCTATACTTTAATACTATATTAAAGAGCTATGCAACCCAAACATCTTCTCTTGTGATTCAGACAGAACATACAATTATTTTATTTTATTTTTTAAATCCCAATTTACTTCTATTCTCAATTTTGCTTTGTTCCCATGGTATTCTTTGTTGAAGAGATGCCTATTTAGGTGTCTGGAGCATTACAAGTCTAGAAATAGTGTTGCCATCTAGTGCTCTTGCAAACTAATACATTTCTTGCAAAACTGCTGCCATTTAGTGCTCCAGACACTTGTGTCCCTGGGATACAACAGACAAAAGTAGCCATTTCAATAAACAAATAAAGGTAAAGGAGCTGCAATTTATTAAATGCACAATAGGTAAAAAGGACGATTGGGAACACATTAAAAGGGAGAAAATGTTATAATGTCCCTTTATGCACAGCTATAGCTTCTTCTTCTTCTTTTTTTATATTGTGGCTGAACTGTCCCTTTAACACACAATACTTTTGCTCTTTTTCTGTAATCTAGGCCTGAGTGTATGATTGCAATCTATTAAAATACTGTTCCTAACTTCCGGATTTGCAAACAAACTGTAATTCAGCATCAGAAAGTTATTTAACATAACATTAATTTGAATTAAAAAATAACATTTGCAAATAAAATACATTTTATCATCTGTTTAAGGTAGATTTATATTTTATTAGTAAATACTGTAGAAAGAAAAACATATTTAAGTAGAACAATTATGTACACAGCCATGGTGAGATTAAATACAAAATATGGGACAACAAAATAATTAACATTCCTATTTGAATTAGTTGCAAGCGATTATTATCATCGTCTAGTCCCGAAATATAGTGAATAATCCCACTAGAGTATTTCATTTGTCAGCTGTTTTTTTCTTTATTACATATTATTACATACAATAGAACTGTCTAATCAACACATGCATAATAAAACACAACGATCATATGATCAGTAGATTTTTTTAAAATATTTCCTATCATTTGACAGCCATCAGCCAATCACAGACTCATATACATATACGCTGTGAATACTTGCACATGCGCTGTAAGAACTGGTGCCTTAAAAAGTGTGCAACTAAAAACTACTACGCAAAGTTTTATAATAGAAATAAATTGGAAACTTTTTTTAAATTTCATGATCTGGCTGAATCATCAAAGTTTAAAGTGATTGTAAAGTTGAATGATTTAAAGCCCAGTATTTAAAAATACTCTTACAAACATGGGCACTATAAGTCATTAAACTTTACAATGACGCTTCTTTTATAAAATAGTTACCATAAGTGCCCCTGTAGTTAAAGGGACACTAAACCCAAATTTTTTTCTTTAATGATTCAGATAGAGCATGCAATTTTAAGCAACTTTCTAATTTACTCCTATTGTCAATTTTTCTTCATTCTCTTGCTATCTTTATTTAAAAAGCAGCAATATAAAGCTTAAGAGCCAGCCCATTTTTCATTGAGAACCTGGCTTATGCTTGCTTATTGGTTTGGTAACTGTATCCACTAATAAGCAAGCGCTATCCATGGTGCTGAACCTAATATGGGCTACTAAGCTTTAAATTCCTACTTTTTAAATAAAGATAGCAAGAAAACGAATGCAAATTAATAGTAGGAGTAAATTAGAAGTTGCTTAAAATTACTGCTCTATCTAAATCTTTAAAGAAAAAAATTGGGTTTAGTGTCCCTTTAAGAGTATTTTAAAATACTGGGCTTTAAATCATTCAACTTTACACTCACTTTAATTATGACTTTAGTGTCTGTTTAAAAAATAAATAAATAAAAGATCTGGCTAGGTAGACTAGTAATGTTTAGTACTAACTAGCAAAAAATAATAATACTAATAACAATAAAAAAGTATTTACATACATTTTCTATTGTTATTTCTTCCACCCACAGACTTGATGTTGTATAAAAAATCTATAGGTTCTACTGTGTCTCCTTCATTCAAACATATATTGATGTGTTGCCTTTGTGTCACTACAAAGGTAAATCTTAATCTAAATACTATAGGGCACTGGTTTTCATACCTGTCCTCAGACCTCCCCAGCAGGCCAGATTTCCATTAGTACCTTGGGTGACAGCAGGTAAAATAACCATTGGCTAGATTACGAGTTGTGCGTTAGGCTTAAAAAGCAGCGTTAAGAGGTCCTAACGCTGCTTTTTAACGCTCGCTGGTATTACGAGTCTTGCAGGTACAGGTGTACCGCTCACTTTTTTGGCCAGACTTGGAAATACCGCAAATCCACTTACGTAAATTGCGTATCCTCTTTTTTCAATGGGACTTGCATAGCGCCGGTATTAGTCTGCCAAAAAGTAAGCCAGAGACCCTCTCCTGTCAACACTGGTACCGCATTTTAAAGTACACTAACACCCGTAAACTACCTATTAACCCCTAAACAGAGGCCTCCCGCATCGCAAGCACTAAAATAAATTTTTTAACCCTTAATCTGCCAAACCGGACATCGCCGCCACTATAATAAATATATTAACCCCTAAACCGCCACACTCCCGCCTTGCAAACATTAGTTAAATATTATTAACCCCTAATTTGCCATCCCTAACATCACCGACACCTACCTACATTTATTAACCCCTAATCTGCCCCCCCAACGTCGCCGCCACTATACTAAAGTTATTAACCTCTAAATCTAACCCTAACCCCCTAACTTAAATATAATTAAAAGAAATCTAAATAAAAATTACTATCATTAACTAAATTATTCCTATTTAAAACTAAATACTTACCTATAAAATAAACCCTAAGCTAGCTACAATATAACTAATAGTTACATTGTAGCTAGCTTAGGGTTTATTTTTATTTTACAAGACTTAACTTAGCGGGGGGCTTTGTACTTTAGCTAATTTTATTTAATTGTATTTAATTGTATTTAATTTAGGGAATTTATTTAATTATAGTGTAGTGTTAGGTGTAATTGTAACTTAGGTTAGGTTTTATTTTACAGGTAATTTTGTATTTATTTTAGCTACGTAGTTAGTAAATAGTTAATAACTATTTAGTAACTATTCTACCTAGTTAAAATAAATACAAACTTGCCTTTAAAATAAAAATAAACCCTAAGATAGATACAATGTAACTATTAGTTATATTGTAGCTAGCTTATGGTTTATTTTATAGGTAAGTATTTAGTTTTAAATAGGAATAATTTAGTTAATAAAAGGAATATTTATTTTGATTTCTTTGAATTATCAATCGTCTGGGGTTGTCATGTTCCTTGTTCAGAGGAGAATTGCCTGGTATTTCGGGGCTGGACTGACCTTACTTGGCGGGATCAGACTGATATACTTCAGGAAAGTTTTCTTCTGTAAAAAGCACACTGGACTAAAAGAGGCTGCTTCCGGGTGGTAAATCGCCATAGAACAAGCCACTGAGCTGTTGTTCGTTCCTGGTAGAGCGCTTCTCTCTTTGTATTCTTTTAATTATATTTAAGTTAGTGGGTGTTAGGTTTAGGGTTAGACTTAGGTTTAGGGGTTAATAACTTTAATATAGTGGCGGCGACGTTGGGGCTGCAGATTAGGGGTTAATAAATGTGAGTAGGTGGTGGCGATGTTTGGGCCGGCAGATTAGGGGTTAATAATATTTAACTAATGTTTGCGAGGCGGGAGTGCGGCGGTTTAGGGTTAATATGTTTATTATAATGGCGGCGACGTTGGGGCGGCAGATTAGGGGTTAATAAGTGTAGGTAGGTGGCGGCGACATTGGGGCAACAGAGTAGGGGTTGATAAATATAATGTAGGTGTCGGCGATGTTGGGGGCAGCAGATTAGGGGTTCATAAGTATAATGTAGGTGGCAACGGTGTCTGGAGCGGCAGATTAGGGGTTAATAATTATAATGTAGGTGTCGGCGATGTCGGGGGCAGCAGATTAGGGGTTAATAAGTGTAATGTAGGTGGCGGCGGTGTCCGGAGCTGCAGATTAGGGGTTAATAATATAATGTAGGTATCAGCGATGTCGGGGGCGGCCGGTTAGGGGTTAATAAGTGTAAGATTAGGGGTGTTTAGACTCGGGGTTCATGTTAGGGTGTTAGATGTAAACATAAATTTTATTTCCCCATAGGAATCAATGGGGCTGCGTTAGGAGCTTAACGCTTTTTTGCAGGTGTTAGACTTTTTTTCAGCCGGCTCTCCACGTTGATTCCTATGGGGAAATCGTGCACGAGCACATTACACCAGCTCACCGCTAACGTAAGCAGCACTGGTTTATTGCTCAACGCTCACTTCTTGTCTTGTTTGTAAAAACCTGTAATACCAGCGCTGTCTGTAAGTGAGCGGTGAGCATAAACTCTAACGCAAAACTCGTAATCTAGGTGTATATTTACTAATCAGCTGATTATTTCACCTGTGCTCCAGTTCAGATATCCTCAAAATCTGGCCTGTTAGGGAGGTCTGAGGACAGGTTTGAAAACCAGTGCTATAGAGGAATTCTTTCCTTTTTATAAGTTTGTGGGCAGAGGAAATGGAATAAGTGGAAATACCTTCCTAATAAGGAAAACATCAATTCCGTTTGACACAAACTTTAAGGACCTGTAGCTGATGATGTCATACAGTATAAGTCTAATATGACACCATTTTTTATTTTCAACAAATTGGATGCAAAACAACATATGAACAACTGTTAATGTGGCTTTTGTTATCACATTTTATAGAATTAATTTGTGCTAACCGGAGATTTATTTAAACATTTCAAAAAGTCTCATTCATTTACCACTGTTTGAATGTGAGGATATGTGGTTATTTCTGTTGATATTCATTTGTATGATTGTCAAGCCGTTTCATTTAAGGAGGATAGATATTTGTTTAATGTCTAGATATGATGCCAAACAGTGTATGTGTAATACTTGTTATCTCTTTCATATTTTTTAACCACAGGAAAAAATGACTGGAATATTAATAATATGTGAAAAAATATTTTTCTCTTTTTTTGAACACAGGGTATGCCTGGCAAAGATGGTCCTACTGGCCCTCAAGGACCCCCAGGACCCATGGTACATATTCTTTATTTCATAGTAGATGGTGTACATCAGAGGTAGTAAAGCTAGTAGCCACCAACTGCCCGCTAAGACATTTCTGTAATATTAAAGAACAGTGCAAATTATTTGAAAAATGAAATAATATATCTTCAGGAATTTTTTTTACAAATTCTTAAAGGTTAAACAGACTATTTCTTTCCAACCTTCTGTTGTGTAAATCTTGGCGGGGAGGAGTCAGGGTGATTTGTGGGAGGTGGCCTGATGGTGTCATTGTGTGAAACAGGAGCAGATTTGGTGTGGTCCACGTGTGTGGTTAAATGGATTGGGGAGCGTCATAGCAGTCAGCTGGGTGATTCTGCATGGAGTCTCATTGGTTGTTAGTTGTGGCTGAGTCAGAGCAGAGTGGCGTGTAGACTCTGCATGGAGTCTCATTGGTTGTTAGGTGTGGCTAGGTGATAACGCATGAAGTCTCATTAGTTGTTAGCTGTGGCTGAGTCAGAGCAGTCAGCTAGGTGATTCCGCATGGAGTCTCATTGGTTGTTAGGTGTGGCTAGGTGATAACGCATGAAGTCTCATTTGTTGTGAGGTGTGGCTAGGTGATAACGCATGGAGTCTCATTGGTTGTTAGGTGTGGCTGAGTCAGAGCAATCAGTTGGGTGATTCCGCATGGAGTCTCATTGGTTGTTAGGTTTGGCTGAGTGAGAGCAATCAGCTGGGTGATTCCGCATGGAGTCTCATTGGTTGTTGGGTGTGGCTGAGTCAGAGCAGTCTGCTGGGTGATTCTGCATGGAGTTTCATTGGTTGTTAGTTGTGGCTGAGTCAGAGCAGAGCGGAGTGTAGACTCTGCGTGGAGTTTCATTGGTTGTTAGGTGTGGCTGAGTCAGAGCAGTCAGCTAAGTGATTCCGCATGGAGACTCATTGGTCATTAGTTGTGGCTGAGTCAGAAAAGTCAACTAGGTAATTCCACATGGAGTCTTATTGGTTGTTAGGTGTGGCAGAGTCAGAGCAGTCAGCTGGGTGATTCCGCATGGAGTATTATTGGTTGTTAGGTGTAGCTGAGTCAGAGCAGACCGAAGTGTAGACTCTGCATGGAGTCTCACTGGTTGTTAGGTGTGGCTGAGTCAGAGCAGTCAGCTAAGTGATTCCGCATGGAGTCTCATTGGTCATTAGTTGTGGCTGAGTCAGAAAAGTCAACTAGGTAATTCCACATGGAGTCTTATTGGTTGTTAGGTGTGGCAGAGTCATAGCAGTCAGCTAGGTGATGCCGCATGGAGTGTTATTGGTTGTTAGGTGTGGCTAAGTCAGAGCAGTCAGCTGGGTGATTCCGCATGGAGTCTTATTGGTTGTTAGGTATGGCTGAGTCAGAGCAGTCAGCTAGGTGATTCCGCATGGAGTCTCATTGGTTGTTAGTTGTGGCTGAGTCAGAAAAGTCAGCTAGGTGATTCCGCATGGAGTCTCATTGGTTGTTAGGTGTGGCTGAGTCAGAGCAGTCAATTGGGTGATTCCGCATGGAGTCTCATTGGTTGTTAAGTGTGGCTGAGTCAGAGCAGTCAGCTGGGTGATTCCGCATGGAGTCTCATTGTTCGTTAGGTGTGGCTGAGTCAGAGCAGTCAGCTGGGTGATTCCGCATGGAGTCTCATTGGTCGTTAGGTGTGGCTGAGTCAGAGCAGTCAGCTGGGTGATTCCGCATGGAGTCTCATTGGTCGTTAGGTGTGGCTGAGTCAGAGCAGTCAGCTGGGTGATTCCGCATGGAGTCTCATTGGTCGTTAGGTGTCGCTGAGTCAGAGCAGTCAGCTGGGTGATTCCGCATGGAGTCTCATTGGTCGTTAGGTGTCGCTGAGTCAGAGCAGTCAGCTGGGTGATTCCGCATAGAGTCTCATTGGTTGTTAGGTGTGGCTGAGTCAGAGCAGATCGGAGTGTAAGCTTTGCATGGAGCCTTTTTGTGGTTAGTTATTGTGGCTGTGTGACTCAGGGGTGATTCAAAGCATTTTTGGGCAGGTTTATGTTATTCCTGGTTTTACTTATGTGAATTGTGGCAAAAATAGTGTAAGGGAAAGTATGATTAAAAGCAAGACAAATATCAATGACTGTGCTGCTATTGGTGGATCTGATAAGTTATATTACATATTTTCCTTTCTCTTTCAGGGAGGACCTGGCAATCCCGGATCTCCAGGTAGTCCAGGAAGTACAGGAAGCCAGGGTGAAAGTGGACAAACAGTAAGTAAAAATATATCTCCTATAGAAAATGTAACATTTCTGCCACTTTCTTTCAGATGACAAATGTTCACCTCTTCATAAAAAAACACAGAAATAAACAAACTGAAAAGTACACAAGTAAACTGGAATAAAATGTATTTTGACTTTTTCATCTACAGTTCATTAAAAGGGCAGATAAGGCAGTAAAACATTTGCTCTTCATGGCTAGTACAATTTCTTATTGGTTAAAATGCCATTAAATGAAAGTGAAATATTACCTCTCTACAACATTCCAGAGCAAAATGCGTATTACCCTGCAGCCAATCATATGTGTTTGGGCTTATTACTGGCCTAAAATGTTCGAAAGCCTCTCCTAACAGAAAAGTGAATACATTCCCTATACAACTGATATTTTGAAATGTGAAACACATTTAAAACATCTATATATGCAATAACATTAATGTATTCAATAAAAAATTATAGGAAGTGTTATCCTGACTCTCATATTTTACTGTACCAATAAATATCAATATTTAATATATGAAATACTGAAATATTACATATTAAAGTAATAATATTTTTTAAAATTTTAAAACCACAAAGAAAATGTAAATACTTCCAATATCCGTATTTTACACCATCTTGTTAAGAATACTCAGAGACATTGATTTTTATTTCCATAAATCTGTACTACAGTATTTAACAAACAACAAATACCTGGAAGCAGATCTCATATTCTATATGAGTGATAAAATCATGCGGCTTCTACTTTATATTTTATTAAATTTAACAGCAAGTGCAGAAATATCGTTACAAACTCATGGCAAATCATGTAAAGCAGCGTTTTTCAATTCCAGTAGTTAAAGTTACGAAAACTTGGCCTAATATGCGCCCAGAGAGATGACAAATAACACTGATGTGACGTACTTGTGTTTAAAGGGAAATTCTAGCAAACATTGGAATCCATATTGATCCATTGCAGTTTTGTATAGAAGCATTTTTGTAACATACATGTATTAGCAAAATGCTTCTAATAAAAGCTAAAGTTGTTTCAATAGTGTATTTAAGTATGCACCGTGCACCAGCATTTTAAATGCAGCACTTTCATTGAGCATAAGGTGCTTGTACCATCTGGTAATGACTCAGTTTGTTAATTGCTGACATGATACAAGCCCCACTGATACTCTGAGCAGCAGCAGTATGTACAATGCTGGTGCACTGAGAATACCTAGCTATGCTTCATGTGCACGTGCAGAGAAAAATGTTAACACTAAAACAGTGATAACTTTTACTTAAAGCATTTTTGCCAATACATGTATATTGCAAATATGTTTCTATTCAAAGATGGAATTCATCTATGTGTATTGAAATTTTGACTAGAATGTCCCTTTAAATGTGATAAGTGGTCAGGGCCGGATTGGGAATAAAAAGCAGCCCTGGAAAATAAAAAGACCAGCCCTATTTTCTGTTGAGTCTGTAGAATGCACATGCCCCATTTTTCTCAAAGGGGATACTAGGATACTCCTTCCCCAATATTTCTTTTAGAATTAAATTATATTACTTTGCATTAAATAAAAATGCCAGATTGATGTTATTTATGCACCCTACAACCCAACTGCATCCATTAATCACCACTTTAAATTGTAGCTTTCCAGCCCAAGCTGCCACAGCCCACCGGGAAATCTCCTGGTATCCTGGTAGGCCAATCAGGCCCTGTAAGTGGTGTAGATTTTAATATGATGTACTTAAATAAATGTTAAGCAATCACCCTCCATTCTGACACTTTTCAGCTAGACTTTGTGTGTGTTTGAGTACGTGTGTGCACTTGTGCAAATCCCCCTAATCATGAAGGTGCTATTTAGGATATTGAATGATAGAATTCTGTCTTTAAAGATGATTTGGTGTTAATGTTCATTATTCATAATTACCCTGAAAAGATTTTTGATGGATTTGATGAATGTGAGGCTTTATTCCAGTAAATTGCTAATTTCAGAAAATATAACCCTTACTGATGTGGTAATTGCCATTGGGGAGATTAAATGATTTTGTTACAAAGGACCTCAGAGCTGTCAGCAGGAGATTCTTTACACTTCTTGAGCTGTCATGGTTTTCTACTAAAAAAGTATCAAGTAGCAGCAGTGAAGGTTTATGGAAGACGCTGAAATGTATAATATTTATAAATCTTAAAGTCTTAAATCAGGTTATAACACACAAATTACTTTGCCTCTTTCCGAAATCCTAAAGGAAGAATTTTTGGTTGAGTTATGGGATTCAATTATTAGACTACTAGACATGGCAAAATATTTTCGTTATTTAGTTTGACCCCTTTTCATATCATTTAGTTTTGAATATTTAGCTATTTATAATTCTCAGAACTTGAAATGCACCTGCTGACATCTCAAGTCTAACCCTGCTGCTTATCTGACCCTAATTTGCTTTATCAGATAACAACTGCAAAACAATGTATTTTATACTAACTTTATGTTTTTATTGTCTGTGGACTAAAGCCCAGATTGGCTCCTACAAATAAGGCAGATGGTGGGTGTTTTGAAAATGTTACAACTTGGCTGATATGTTATTGTATAGCAACACTACAGAAATGTCTTGTAATTAAAAGGTGTTTACAGTCCTTTGAGACCTTCACTTTCACCAATTCAGGGTCAGATTACAAGTGGAGCAGTATTTTATGCTCCCGTTCACACAGGGTAGCGCTCGTATTATAAGTTGAAAGTAAAAAGATTTTGCACCAGTGCTAACCCAATGCACGCAAAAAATGAAATTAGGATATCGCGTGCACGTTAACATATTCCCCCATAGAAGTCAATGGAGCAAACCCGATTGCATATTCTCAATTGCGCTAACCCAACATGAAAATATGAATATATTTCACATTCCAATGTTCTTCACATAGCAGAATATGTTCTGTTTATTCATACATTTCTACATATAACTGATGGTATTTTGGTAAAATATCTAGCTATACCTATATATATATATATATATACTGTAGATATAGATATATACAGATATAATTAGGAATATCTATTTAGAAATACATAGAAAATATTCTGCATTGGAATGTGAAATATTTACAGTAAATACACAGTATAGCACTTTATTAAATATGAATATTGTATAAATTAGATTTTTCATGTTTTCATCTACTTAACTGCAAAGGGCTCCAATGAACTTATAAATATATATGTCTATATGGGTGTACATATGTATGTATGTGTTTATATGTGTATATATGTCATTAAATGCACATATAAATACATAAATACAGATGTACACATATAAACATATATATATAGACGTATACATATTTAGACCTGAGACCTCATATCTTTAAGCCCTTATAACTTTTTTGTGCAATATTTTTTTTAATCATTTTTATCAGATAATGTTATTATGAGTGTAACTGTCAATGTATTTTTGATGTGTTTTGTGACACTTTTTTGTTTTGGGAAAAAGTTAACCAGAGCTCTAAGGATGCACTACCCTGATGCGCGTTTTCTTCTAATGCGCTCAATCGATCATGTTTACTTTCAACTTGTAATATGAGCTATAAACCTGCCGCGTACAAACACTGCAATATACCCCTTTTCGTTCACGCGTAACTGTTAGCGCGACACTCGTAATCTGGCCCTCATTGTATGATTTTGTTGGACTATGAAACATTTGCACTAGGGTCCCTAAGACAGTTCATATCTAATGCTTTTGTAGTTGGGCTAAGAAAAAGTATTTTTATTAAGGTAGTCAGTAGGCCTTTTGTTGTTGATGGGGGTTTTTTTTTGTTGTTTTTTGGAATGCCCATTTTTGCCTAATGGTAGAAGATCAACTTGCTTTAAAATAATATTAAAGCAACTTGAATTCAAGCAATTTTCCCTTTATGTCAATTAAAGAAGGGTATTTTAATATGAAATATAGCTTTTGTTGTTTAAAGAGAGATGTTACCCAAATACTAAATCACTAGAAAGTTATACATCATGAGGCCTATCTATCAAGCCGTCAACTATGCTGCATTCGCTGGCACCAATACGCTCGCCTAACATCGCGGCCGCGGACCTTAATACGATCTCCATATTTATCAAAAAAGCCGGCAAAAAGCCGCACACCAAGTACGGGCGATAAGCAGCGGACTGTTGTTAACTAGCAGTCATCGATCTCGCTGCTATTCGGCTTTTTACCAAATGTATTTATATCCTGTCACTAAACTCCACCACTATACTAAAATGTTTAACCCCTATCCTGCTGCTCCCGGACCCCGCCGCAACTAAATAAATGTATTAACCCCTATCCCGCCGCTCCCGGACCCCGCCGCAACTAAATAAATGTATTAACCCCTAAACCCCTGGCCTCCCACATCACTACCACTTACTAAACCTATTAACCCATAAAACCGCCAGCCCCCCACATCGCTATAAACTAAATTAAGCTATTAAACCCTAAACCTAACAACCCGCTAACTTTACATTAAAATTACCTCATCCCTCATTACAGTTGCGGCGGGGTCCGAGAGCGGCGGGATAGGGGTTAATAGGTTTAGTTAGTGGTGGTGATGTGGGAGCCCAGAGGTTTAGGGTTTAATACGTTTATTTAGTTTGCGGCGGGTCCGGGAGCGGCGGGATAGGGGTTAATAACTTTTATTTAGTTGGCAACGATGTCGGGGCGGCAGATTAGGGGTTTTTAGACTCGGGGCTTATGTTAGGGTGTTAGGTGTAAACGTACTTTGTTTCTACCATAGAAATCAATGGGATATCTGGCAGCATTGAACATAAGCTTTTGCTGCTTTCAGACTCCCATTGATTCCTATGGCATCCGCGTCCTCCAGGGTGGCGGATTGAAAACCAGGTACGCTGGGCCGGAATAGTGGCGATCGTACCTGTTAGAAATTTGATAAATGGCAAAAGGTGTAAGATAGTGCAGAATTTGTATTCAGAACTTCTGTAATGACGTAAGCATCGATCTGTGTCGGATTGAGACCGGCGGATCGTATGTTACGTCACGAATTTCAACTTTTGCCGGTCTGTAGGCTTTGATAAATAGGTTGGATCAAGCTTGCAACAATTACGCTGCGGAATTCCGGCGTATTTGCGGTTGACCGCTTGATAAATAGGCCTCTTAATCTGTAAATAGCTGTCTAGAAACATAAATATCTACATGTAAAAAAGAAAGATATTTTACTTCAAAATTTCTTCAGCTCACTAGAGCAACTGCTCTGTGAACAGTTATTATTCAGCTACTAGTTTTTACTGTAATCTGCACGTGAAAAAAGTCCAGTCAGCATCACCAGAGAGCTCAGTTCTCACTTTGCTTTACTATGAACTTGGAGGATTATATCATAATCTTGCAAATATTCATAGTAAACTTCCTTAGACTGAGGGAAACAAGGTAACTGTGCCTGCTCATACCTGGTGCACGTCTTGGGACAAGCACCCTGATTGGATGCTTAAATGGAATATTAAACAGTGCTCCTTTGGTAAAAATAAATATGCTTAATCAAAGTAAATATAAAAAGAACAAATTATGTAAAAAAAAAAAAAACAGCAAATAACTTACTTGTTTTCTTGCATAATGAGCACTTAGAAATTCTTAGTGTAGCCCCTGTCCTCAGTGTGATAAGGGAGCTGACATGTTTGAAACTTACATTGTGACTGATCTGAGCATGAGCAAATCTAACTCCCTATTATCTAGTCTATTTACTTTATAGTAAACCTATATATAACATCAGGCTAAGATAGACCTTCCTGCAAAGGCCTCCTCCTCATTGTAGGGCTGTGACAGGAAGTTATGGACACTGCACAAATACAGTGTAAAAAAGAAACAAAGGGTAAAATCAATTTAAAATGATGAATAATACATACTGCAATGATTTCTATTACGTACAATACACTTCTTAGTGTTTTTTATTAAAACAATGAAACAGACTGTTTAACCTCCCTTTAAAGTCCCTTTACAATTGAATGTGACTTACTATGCATGCGATAATTTCTAGTTAGCTATTTATATATATGCTGCAGCACTGCAAGTAATTTAGCATATGGATAAAGTATTCCTTTAAGCAATATATGTCCCAGCCCTAAATAAAGATAATTATGTGTGTTTAAGCTTGTGGAGATATGTCCCTAACTACCAAAAGAATTTTGTGATTTGTTAGTATGCCTAGGAATCTATTGTGCACTAATGTACTTCCTGTTGTGTCAAGTTTAATTAAACAGTTTAACAAGTTTTTTTAATGGAAAAATATTAACACATTTAATTGTTGCTTCTTCTACATAAGAAGGTTTGTTTCTTTCATGTAATTAGCAAGAGTCCATGAGCTAGTGACGTATGGGATATACATTCCTACCAGGAGGGGCAAAGTTTCCCAAACCTCAAAATGCCTATAAATACACCCCTCACCACACCCACAATTCAGTTTTACAAACTTTGCCTCCGATGGAGGTGGTGAAGTAAGTTTGTGCTAGATTCTACGTTGATATGCGCTCCGCAGCAAGTTGGAGCCCGGTTTTCCTCTCAGCGTGCAGTGAATGTCAGAGGGATGTGAGGAGTATTGCCTATTTGAATGCAGTGATCTCCTTCTAAGGGGTCTATTTCATAGGTTCTCTGTTATCGGTCGTAGAGATTCATCTCTTACCTCCCTTTTCAGATCGACGATATACTCTTATATATACCATTACCTCTGCTGATTCTCGTTTCAGTACTGGTTTGGCTATCTACTATATGTAGATGAGTGTCCTGGGGTAAGTAAGTCTTATTTTCTGTGACACTCCTAGCTATGGTTGGGCACTTTGTTTATAAAGTTCTAAATATATGTATTCAAACATTTATTTGCCTTGACTCAGAATGTTCAACTTTCCTTATTTTCAGACAGTCAGTTTCATATTTGGGATAATGCATTTTAACATTTTTTCTTACCTTAAAATTTGACTTTTTCCCTGTGAGCTGTTAGGCTCGCGGGGGCTGAAAATGCTTCATTTTATTGCGTCATTCTTGGCGCTGACTTTTTTGGCGCAAAAATTCTATTTCCGTTTCCGGCGTCATACGTGTCGCCGGAAGTTGCGTCATTTTTTGACGTTATTTTGCGCCAAAAATGTCGGCGTTCCGGATGTGGCGTCATTTTTGGCGCCAAAAAGCATTTAGGCGCCAAATAATGTGGGCGTCTTATTTGGCGCGAAAAAATATGGGCGTCACTTTTGTCTCCACATTATTTAAGTCTCATTTTTTATTGCTTCTGGTTGCTAGAAGCTTGTTCTTTGGCATTTTTTCCCATTCCTGAAACTGTCATTTAAGGAATTTGATCAATTTTGCTTTATATATATGTTGTTTTTTCTCTTAAATATTGCAAGATGTCTCACGTTGCATCTGAGTCAGAAGATACTACAGGAAAATCGCTGTCAAGTGCTGAATCTACCAAAGCTAAGTGTATCTGCTGTAAACTTTTGGTAGCTATTTCTCCAGCTGTTGTTTGTATTGATTGTCATGACAAACTTGTTAAAGCAGATAATATTTCCTTTAGTAAAGTACCATTGCCTGTTGCAGTTCCTTCAACATCTAAGGTGCAGAATGTTCCTGATAATATAAGAGATTTTGTTTCTGAATCCATAAAGAAGGCTATGTCTGTTATTTCTCCTTCTAGTAAACGTAAAAAATCTTTTAAAACTTCTCTCCCTACAGATGAATTTTTAACTGAACATCATCATTCTGATTCTGATGATTCCTCTGGTTCAGAGGATTCTGTCTCAGAGGTTGATGCTGATAAATCTTCATATTTATTTAAAATGGAATTTATTCGTTCTTTACTTAAAGAAGTCCTAATTGCTTTAGAAATAGAGGATTCTGGTCCTCTTGATACTAAATCTAAACGTTTAAATAAGGTTTTTAAATCTCCTGTAGTTATTCCAGAAGTTTTTCCTGTCCCTGATGCTATTTCTGCAGTAATTTCCAAAGAATGGGATAATTTGGGTAATTCATTTACTCCTTCTAAACGTTTTAAGCAATTATATCCTGTGCCGTCTGACAGATTAGAATTTTGGGACAAGATCCCTAAAGTTGATGGGGCTATTTCTACCCTTGCTAAACGTACTACTATTCCTACGTCAGATGGTACTTCGTTTAAGGATCCTCTAGATAGGAAAATTGAGTCCTTTCTAAGAAAAGCTTATCTGTGTTCAGGTAATCTTCTTAGACCTGCTATATCTTTGGCTGATGTTGCTGCAGCTTCAACTTTTTGGTTGGAAACTTTAGCGCAACAAGTAACACATCGTGATTCTCATGATATTATTATTCTTCTTCAACATGCTAATAATTTTATCTGTGATGCCATTTTTGATATTATCAGAGTTGATGTCAGGTTTATGTCTCTAGCTATTTTAGCTAGAAGAGCTTTATGGCTTAAAACTTGGAATGCTGATATGGCTTCTAAATCAACTTTACTTTCCATTTCTTTCCAGGGTAACAAATTATTTGGTTCTCAGTTGGATTCCATTATTTCAACTGTTACTGGTGGGAAAGGAACTTTTTTACCACAGGATAAAAAATCTAAAGGTAAAAACAGGGCTAATAATCGTTTTCGTTCCTTTCGTTTCAACAAAGAACAAAAGCCTGATCCTTCATCCTCAGGAGCAGTTTCAGTTTGGAGACCATCTCCAGTTTGGAATAAATCCAAGCCAGCTAGAAAGGCAAAGCCTGCTTCTAAGTCCACATGAAGGTGCGGCCCTCATTCCAGCTCAGCTGGTAGGGGGCAGGTTACGTTTTTTCAAGGAAATTTGGATCAATTCTGTTCACAATCTTTGGATTCAGAGCATTGTTTCAGAAGGGTACAGAATTGGTTTCAAGTTGAGACCTCCTGCAAAGAGATTTTTTCTTTCCCGTGTCCCAGTAAATCCAGTAAAAGCTCAAGCATTTCTGAAATGTGTTTCAGATCTAGAGTTGACTGGAGTAATTATGCCAGTTCCAGTTCCGGAACAGGGGATGGGGTTTTATTCAAATCTCTTCATTGTACCAAAGAAGGAGAATTCTTTCAGACCAGTTCTGGATCTAAAAATATTGAATCGTTATGTAAGGATACCAACGTTCAAGATGGTAACTGTAAGGACTATCTTACCTTTTGTTCAGCAAGGGAATTATATGTCCACAATAGATTTACAGGATGCATATCTGCATATTCCGATTCATCCAGATCATTATCAATTCCTGAGATTCTCGTTTCTGGACAAGCATTACCAGTTTGTGGCTCTGCCGTTTGGCCTAGCTACAGCTCCAAGAATTTTTACAAAGGTTCTCGGTGCCCTGCTGTCTGTAATCAGAGAACAGGGTATTGTGGTATTTCCTTATTTGGACGATATCTTGGTGCTTGCTCAGTCTTTACATTTAGCAGAATCTCATACGAATCGACTTGTGTTGTTTCTTCAAGATCATGGTTGGAGGATCAATTTACCAAAAAGTTCTTTGATTCCTCAGACAAGGGTAACCTTTCTGGGTTTCCAGATGGATTCAGTGTCCATGACTCTGTCTTTAACAGACAAGAGACGTCTAAAGTTGATTACAGCTTGTCGAAACCTTCAGTCACAATCATTCCCTTCGGTAGCCTTATGCATGGAAATTCTAGGTCTTATGACTGCTGCATCGGACGCGATCCCCTTTGCTCGTTTTCACATGCGACCTCTTCAGCTCTGTATGCTGAAGCAATGGTGCAAGGATTACACAAAGATATCTCAATTAATATCTTTAAAACCGATTGTTCGACACTCTCTAACATGGTGGACAGATCACCATCGTTTAATTCAGGGGGCTTCTTTTGTGCTTCCGACCTGGACTGTAATTTCAACAGATGCAAGTCTCACAGGTTGGGGAGCTGTGTGGGGATCTCTGACGGCACAAGGAGTTTGGGAATCTCAGGAGGTGAGATTACCGATCAATATTTTGGAACTCCGTGCAATTTTCAGAGCTCTTCAGTTTTGGCCTCTTCTGAAGAGAGAATCGTTCATTTGTTTTCAGACAGACAATGTCACAACTGTGGCATACATCAATCATCAAGGAGGGACTCACAGTCCTCTGGCTATGAAAGAAGTATCTCGAATTTTGGTTTGGGCGGAATCCAGCTCCTGTCTAATCTCTGCGGTTCATATCCCAGGTGTAGACAATTGGGAAGCGGATTATCTCAGTCGCCAAACGTTGCATCCGGGCGAATGGTCTCTTCACCCAGAGGTTTTTCTTCAGATTGTTCAAATGTGGGAACTTCCAGAAATAGATTTGATGGCGTCCCATCTAAACAAGAAACTTCCCAGGTATCTGTCCAGATCCCGGGATCCTCAGGCGGAGGCAGTGGATGCATTATCACTTCCTTGGAGGTATCATCCTGCCTATATCTTTCCACCTCTAGTTCTTCTTCCAAGAGTAATCTCCAAGATTCTGAAGGAATGCTCGTTTGTTCTGCTGGTAGCTCCGGCATGGCCTCACAGGTTTTGGTATGCGGATCTTGTCCGGATGGCCTCTTGCCAACCGTGGACTCTTCCGTTAAGACCAGACCTTCTGTCACAAGGTCCTTTTTTCCATCAGGATCTGAAATCCTTAAATTTAAAGGTATGGAGATTGAACGCTTGATTCTTGGTCAAAGAGGTTTCTCTGACTCTGTGATTAATACTATGTTACAGGCTCGTAAATCTGTATCTCGAGAGATATATTATAGAGTCTGGAAGACTTATATTTCTTGGTGTCTTTCTCATCATTTTTCCTGGCATTCTTTTAGAATACAGAGAATTTTACAGTTCCTTCAGGATGGTTTAGATAAAGGTTTGTCCGCAAGTTCTTTGAAAGGACAAATCTCTGCTCTTTCTGTTCTTTTTCACAGAAAGATTGCTATTCTTCCTGATATTCATTGTTTTGTACAAGCTTTGGTTCGTATAAAACCTGTCATTAAGTCAATTTCTCCTCCTTGGAGTTTGAATTTGGTTCTGGGAGCTCTTCAAGCTCCTCCGTTTGAACCTATGCATTCATTGGACATTAAATTACTTTCTTGGAAAGTTTTGTTCCTTTTGGCCATCTCTTCTGCCAGAAGAGTTTCTGAATTATCTGCTCTTTCTTGTGAGTCTCCTTTTCTGATTTTTCATCAGGATAAGGCGGTGTTGCGAACTTCTTTTGAATTTTTACCTAAAGTTGTGAATTCCAACAACATTAGTAGAGAAATTGTGGTTCCTTCATTATGTCCTAATCCTAAGAATTCTAAGGAGAAATCGTTGCATTCTTTGGATGTTGTTAGAGCTTTGAAATATTATGTTGAAGCTACGAAATCTTTTCGTAAGACTTCTAGTCTATTTGTTATCTTTTCCGATTCTAGAAAAGGCCAGAAAGCTTCTGCCATTTCTTTGGCATCTTGGTTGAAATCTTTAATTCATCTTGCCTATGTTGAGTCGGGTAAAACTCCGCCTCAGAGAATTACAGCTCATTCTACTAGGTCAGTTTCTACTTCCTGGGCGTTTAGGAATGAAGCTTCGGTTGACCAGATCTGCAAAGCAGCGACTTGGTCCTCTTTGCATACTTTTACTAAATTCTACCATTTTGATGTATTTTCTTCTTCTGAAGCAGTTTTTGGTAGAAAAGTACTTCAGGCAGCGGTTTCAGTTTGAATCTTCTGCTTATGTTTTTCGTTAAACTTTATTTTGGGTGTGGATTATTTTCAGCAGGAATTGGCTGTCTTTATTTTATCCCTCCCTCTCTAGTGACTCTTGTGTGGAAAGATCCACTTCTTGGGTAGTCATTATCCCATACGTCACTAGCTCATGGACTCTTGCTAATTACATGAAAGAAAACATAATTTATGTAAGAACTTACCTGATAAATTCATTTCTTTCATATTAGCAAGAGTCCATGAGGCCCGCCCTTTTTTTGTGGTGGTTATGATTTTGTATAAAGCACAATTATTCCAATTCCTTATTTTATATGCTTTCGCACTTTTTTATCACCCCACTTCTTGGCTATTCGTTAAACTGAATTGTGGGTGTGGTGAGGGGTGTATTTATAGGCATTTTGAGGTTTGGGAAACTTTGCCCCTCCTGGTAGGAATGTATATCCCATACGTCACTAGCTCATGGACTCTTGCTAATATGAAAGAAATGAATTTATCAGGTAAGTTCTTACATAAATTATGTTTTTGTTTAATTTTCTTACAAGGAACCTTTTTTAAAAAACTGTGCATTGAAATGCTGAGGCAGACCCTCTTCAACCTCAAATGACCATAATTTCTTTCTTAGTACTTGGGCCACAAGACAGTTTAGTAGCTAACATAACAGCTTCCTCATAGTCTGCAACATAAATATTATATATATGTTTAAATAGCAAACAACCCCAAAATTTTATATTTTGTGAATTCTAATGTCTAGTATACTGTAAATTAATTAATGCCTCACTTGACATATTAATCTCCTTTATCATATTCTCTCTATTCTTCTGTCTTTATTTCAGTCTCTCTATCTTTCTACTTTCTCTTTGTAGTAAAACGCATTTAAGTGTGTTCTGAGAGACACGCTTCAAAGGTAACGCAAGTATGAATTTCTAGAGTCGTTAGAATTCCTGATAAATTCTATCTCATAATAACTGATTATTTTATTGAATTTATGCCAGTGATTTGGGGATTTTGATAACAGTCTGTTTCATCTGTCAAGATTTAAATAAACTCTATCTTTAATAGAGGAAAACATCTTACACAACATTCCAGAAGTGATTGCTGTAATAATCTCAGTAGCTTGGCATTTTTGTCATAATTTATACATGTTATTAGAAAGTCTAAGTATATTAAGATCCATTGGAAGATTAGAAAAATGTGGAAAATTCTCTGAAATATTGACCCGGTATTTGCAGATGTGCATATTAATATTTCATGCTTTACAAAACTGTGTAGAAAGTGATCCAAACCATACCAGTTATTTGGATATTATTTTGATAAATGTCACCACTATTTATTTCTGATTCTTCCCACCTAAATAAACTCTGTCTGTACAATTACTTTGGAGTAAAGGAGTCAATACATTTTGAAAAAAGCTCTTGAGTGTTAGTGATGCATAATTTTCATGAGTGGTATCAAAAGCTCTGCCAAGAAGTTGTTGTTGGATACCAGGGAGAGCGATGGTCAAGTATGATTTTTTTCCCACAAACTAGACAGCAAGATAATGAAGCATTTCTTACAGTGAGAGGCTGTCAGCTAATCATGGGATGCACCTGATATACACTCACTTGCCACTTTATTAGGTACACCTTGCTAGTTCCAGGTTGGACCCTCTTTTGCCTTCATAACTGCCTTAAATCTTTGTGGCATAGTTGCAACAAGGTGTTGGAAACATTCCTCAGAGATGTTGGTCCATATTGACATTATAGCATCAAGCAGGTGCTGCAGATTTGTTAGCTCCACATCCATGATGTGAATCTCCCGTTCCACCACATCCCGAAGGTGCTTTATTGGATTGAGATCTGGTGACTGTGGAGGCCGTTGGAGTACAGTGAACTCATTGTCATGTTCAAGAAACCAGTTTGAGATAATTTGAGCTTTGTGACATGGACTGGTGCATTATCCTGCTGGAAGTAGCTATCATAAGATGGGTACACTGTAGTCACAAAGGGATGGACGTGGTCAGCAACAATACTCAGGTAGGCCGTGGTGTTTAAACGATGCTCAATTAGTACTAAGGGGCCCAAAGTATGCCAAAAAAATATCCCCCACACTATTACACCACCACCACCACCAGCCTGAACCGTTGATACAAGGCAGGATGGATTCATGCTTTCATGCTGTTTATGCCAACTTTTGACCCTACCATCTGAAGGTCGCAGATGAAATTGAGACTTATCAGACCAGGAAATGTTTTTCCAATCTTCTATTGTCCCAGTTTGGTGAGCCTGTGCATATTGTAGCCTCAATTTCCTGTTCTTAGCTGACAGGAGTGGCATTTGGTGTGGTCTTCTGCTACTGTAGCCCATCAGCTTCAAGGTTTGACGTGTTGTGCGTTCAGAGATGGTATTCTGCATACCTTGGTTGTAACGAGTGCTTATTTGAGTTACTGTTGCATTCCTTTAATCTGGAACCAGTCTGCCCATTCTCCTCTGACCGCAACAAGACATTTTCGTCCACACAACTGCCACTTACTGGATATTTTCTCTTTTTCGGACCATTCTTTGTAAACCCTAGAGATGATTGTGCGTGAAAATCCCAGTAGATCAGAAGTTTTTGAAATATTTAGACCAGCCTGTCTGGCACCAACAACCATGTCACGTTCAAAGTCACTTAAATCCTTTTTCCTCCTCATTCCGATGCTCGGTTTGAACTTCGTCTCCACCACGTATAGATGCCTAAATACATTGAGTTGCTGCCATGTGATTGGCTGATTAGCAATTTGCGTTACCAAGCAATTGAACAGGTGTACCTAATAAAGTGGCCGGTGAGTGTACATTATACAGTTCTTTATATTTTTCAGTACATTCATTTAAGTGAAGCAGGGAAGATTTTGTAGTCCCTTCTTCTACAGCAAAATGATTATTGTTAGCTCACATGCTAGTTTTAATGTACCGGAACAAGTTAGCTGAAATTGCTTGGGGTGCACAGTATCCTGTGTCTAGGGGTGCTATATGGCTTTATACTATCTATCTATCTCTATCTGTCTGTCTTTCTATTTTTTCCATCTATCCTGAATGTGTTTGTATTCAGTCTTTCTACCTATGAGCTTCTATAGCACATATTATAGATGTTCCTTCTATGAACTTGGGGTTTAGGAGGAAAGAGAACATAGACACAATATACAAAGAACATGATATAAAGATAGGAAGAAGCAGCAGGGACCTTACATAGAGGCAGACAGGAAGGAAGAGGACATTAGTCATTGTCCTAGAAAGCCCTGTCAACAGAAAAGTGCTTAGATTTGTAATAACTGCAGGTTGGTCCTCCAGTTTAATGGCAGCTTGTTGGTGTAGTGTATGTCTATTACTTATAGGGATCTTGTATTTCCTGTCTGTACCTTTTTTATTAAATGCATTTTGTGATCAATGATTGAAGATGTATGTGAGTTTTACAGCAAGGAGACATACCTTGTACTTACTAGAGACTACTTGTGTAGAAGGCCAGTGAGAATTTTCCACATGTATATAGGTAGCCAGTTCTTCTGATATATTGTCATGCTTCCTCTTTCCTATGATTAGCAGATTGCAGACTTTAGTACAGTCTGGACTCTGTAATAAATGTTTGAAAGATAAACCAAACGTATTTATTTCCATATACTAAAGGTTCAATTTATACATTAAATTAGATAAGGGTTTGATTGCATAATGTATTCTTTCTTTCTATTATTGTCTAATTTAAAAGTTATTGATGAAAAAAACATTTAAGAATTGAACATTAATGTAATAAACAATTCCTTTTGAATTGCACTATTATTCTTGATAATTTAGTTTATAGTTATACAATTTAGTGCATACATTTAGGACTGTCAAAGTTTTATGTATATTACTTACTACTTATTGATAGATATCTAGTACTAATATACTGTATACTGTATGGATAGTTATATTAAACTGTATATGAAGTATGCATTATTTTAATACTGTACAATTAATTTACTTTATGTTTTTTAGGGGCCACCAGGTCCAAAGGGAGAAAGAGGTGAAAGGGTAAGTATGCAATTATTGTAAGTAAATTTGGCTACATATGATTGTCACCTAAGGAAAATCAACATTAGCTACTGTACATTAAAACGTAGATTGTCTGAATTATATTTTAAATTTAAGGAATATGTCATAACAGCAAATAAATAGGATAACATTTGTCTGATAGCTTATTTAACAATGTTATGGTTTTAATAATAAAACATCTAGAGATAGATTAGATGCCTTAGATTAGTTATTGACAATATAAAACATATATGGATACCAACATTAAATGTTCATCATCCAGATAGAGCATACAATTAAAAAAAATTCCAATTTATTTCTTTTATCAAATTGAATCATTAAGGTTTAATTTTGACTGCCTCTTTAACAGTCCCAATAAGGCCTAGATTTCAAGTGGAGCGCAAAAAAATAACACTATTCATGTTAACTCAATAGAGATCATATTGCAAGTTGAAAGTAAAAAGTTATTGCTGGAAGGAAAGCCTCTGGCGTGCTAACATCTGGAGGTTATATAGCATGGTCACACTATGTCCCTCTTACCATAGACTTCTAGGGGATGCACTACAAAACTGTTCTAGCTTTCACTTGAGTGCTTACCCAAAAATGCGCTAAGAAATAGTTAAAGGGGCAGTCTACACCAGAATTGTTATTGTTTTAAAAGATAGATAATCCCTTTATTACCCATTCCGCTGTTTTGCATAACCAACACGGTTATATTAATACACTTTTTTACCTCTGTAATTACCTTGTATATGAGCCTTTGCAGACTGGCCCCCTTATTTCAGTTCTTTTGACTGACATGTATTTAGCCAATCAGAGCCCTCTCATTTGTAAATCCAGGGCGTGGTCACAGTGTTATCTATATGAAACACATGAAATTACGCCCTCTAGCTGTGAAAAACTGCCAAATGCATTGAAATAAGGGGTGGCCTTCAAGGTTTTAGAAATTAGCATATGAGCCTACCTAGGTTTAGCTTTCAACAAAGAATACCAAGAGAACAAAGCAAGTTTGATGATAAAAGTGAATTGGAAAGTTGTTTAAAATTGTATTCCCTATCTGAATCATGAAAGTTTAATTTTGACTAGACTGAACAAAATAATAATAATGCACTGAACAAGTGCTGTGTATAAAATGCTGGTGCACAGTGCATAATTAAATACATTTTTGAAACAGCTATAGCTTTTATTAGAAGCATTATTGCTAATATATGTATATTACAAAAATGCTCCTATTCAAAACTAAAATGCATCTATATGGATTACAATTTTGGCTGGAATGTCCCTTTAAAGAGCAATCCTAGGTGAGCCCAGAAGCATGCAAATTTATTTAACCATCTGGCAGCAGTATTTGAAAAAATAAAAAAATAAAAATATCTAGCTATTCTTCACATGCACGTGCAGAGAAAATGTTAACACTATAACAGTGATAACTTTTACTAGAAGCATTTTTGCTAATGCAAATATGTTTCTATTCACAGATTTATCTATGTACTATTAAATTTTGTCCAGAATGTCCCTTCAACAAAAGATACCAAGAAAACTAAGCAGAATTGATAACAGAAGTTGATTTGAAAGTTGTTTAACCCCTTCTCTACTGGGAATTTCAGACAAAACCTTGTCCAAAGTACAGGAGAATTATTAGTATTTTTGCAATCACTCTGTCAAAAGAACTGAAATAAGGGGGCAGTCTGCAGAGGCTTAGATACAAGATAATCACAGAGGTAAAAAGTATATTGATATAACAATGTTGGTTATGCAAAACTAGGAAATGGGTAATAAAGGGTTTATCTATCTTGTTAAATAATAACAATTCTGGAGTAGACTATGGGGCCGATTTATCAAGTGTCTGGCGGACATGATCCGGTGTAGCGAATCATGTCCGCCAGACATCGATACATGCCGGCAGCATACTCTGTCGGCATTTATCATTGCACAAGCAGTTTTGGTGAACTGCTTGTGCAATGCCGCCCCCTGTGGATTTGCGGCCAATGAGCCTCTAGCAGGGGGTGTCAATCAACCCGATTGTATGCGATCGTGCAGATTGCTCTCCTCTGCCTCAGAGGTGGCGGACGAGTTAAGGAGCAGCGGTCTTAAGACCGCTGCTTCTTAACTCCTGTTTTTGGCGAGCCTGAAGGCTTGCACGGAAACAGATGTATTTGGCCCCATTCAGTCCATGATTAATCGGCCCCTATCCCTTTAATTATTTGTTTAATCCATTTACAGAAATTAAGTACAACATTATATGGAAGCAAACGTGCAGTAAAATTAGCTCACATAATAGAAAGCAGAAAAGTTACCTCTGTCTTTTTTTACACTCTTTAAAAGCTATGTAACAAAAAAAGCCCTTAGGAATAATATAAAGAAATTCACCAATACAAAAAGGTACAGCTTATTCTCCATATTGTGCACGCTAAACTGAAGGGCATCATACAACTTATCAAGAAGATAACAATGTCACTGATCTGTGAATGTGCAACACTTCTGTCACACGGCACAAGAATACTTAAGTTCCAAGATGGCAGCACCCAGTGTGAAGAGACAGAGCTTCACTAACTGGCATTTTTGAAAGGTTAAAATATGAGATCTTTGGAAGAGAGTTGTGTGCACGGGAGGGAAAATAATATTATGCCACTGTAGTTGTACCCAGCAGCTTAATGTTCCTTTATTTTTATGTACTAAGAAATGTATATAGGCACAAGCTAAACTCTTTGTAAAACATAAATGGTGTTGTTTTTCTCTTTGAAATAGGGTGACACACAGTCACAATCGATGGTGCGTGCAATTGCCCGTCAGGTGTGCGAACAGATCATCCAGGGTAAGAAATTCAATACATACTTGTAATTTCTGTGCAATTAGCTATGTATTGTATAGCCATACATACCTAACATACATATTTTGTGTTTTGACCCATCCAGGGAATGTGACACAAAGCACAATTTTTACATAGAAGCAAGTAATAGGTGTTTAAATGCAAGGCCGGATAAGCCTACCAGCATACCAGGAGATTTCCCGGTGGGCTGCAGCAGCTAGGGCTGTAAAGCTACAATTAAATGAACTCTGGCATGCCTTAACAACAGCAGGATAGAATAAAATGTTTATTTTAGGACATAAAAAAAAATATTTACAAATTGTTACAGTTTATTTATTGAAACTATACTTCTTTTTTGTTCTTATTTGGTTTTAGGTGGTTTGTAATCTCATCTGTGATACATAGGAATGAATCCTAAATGCCTTTCATATCTTGATAAAGAACACCTGGCATCTGAATATTTATTTATTTTATAAATAGTGTTTTTTATCTGAAATTAAAATCTAATGGGCACTGCTTTACTGTGGAATTATCCAGTTTAGCTTTATTTTTGCATCATGCATTGCTAAAACAATGCAATAGACAGTTTTTAACAGGACATAAAGACCCAATAATACAATGCTGAAATATGCAAGAGAATTTGATTAAAGGGATATTAAACCCAATTTTTTTCTTTCATGATTCAGATAGAGCATGCACTTTTAAGCAAATTTTCTAATTTACACCTATTATCAATATTTCTTCATTTTCTTGCTATCGTTATTTGAAAAAGCAGGAATCTAAGCTTAGGAGCCGGACCATTTTTGGTTCAGCAACCTGGGTAACACTTGCTGATTGGTTACTAAAATTGATTATAGGAGTAAATTAGAAAGTTGCTTAAAATTGCATGCTCTTTCATGGGTTTCATATCCCTTTAAAGGGACATTAAACCCAAATGTTTTCTTTCATGATTCAGATAGAGAATACAATTTTAAACAACTTTCTAATTTACTTCTATGATCTAATTTGCTTTATTATTTAGATATCCTTTGTTGAAGAAATAGCAATGCACATGTGTGAGCCAATCACATGAGGCATTTATGTGCAGCCACCAATCAGCAGCTACTGAGCTTATCTAGATATGCTTTTCACCAAAGGATATCAAGAAAATGAAGCAAAATAGATAATCTAAGTAAATTAGAAAGGTGTTTAAAATTGCATGCTCTTTCTAAATCATGAAAGAATAAAAATGGGTTTCATGTCCCTTTAAGGACCTGTTATATTCAAAATCAAAATAAACAGCTCTAAAGCATAAAAGTTGACTATGTTTAGATAGTGCTCTTTTGCATGCACAATCACAAGTTGTAGCATTTACTGTACCTTTAAGTTTACATCCACATAAAGGGCTACATTACAAGTGGCACAAATCTTAATTCTGGCTGAGTTAGCGCTCTAGCGTAAGCACAAAATACTGCTCCACTTGTAATCTGGCCCAAAATTGGTGAAGAAGATAAAACTGTTAATGGCACAAACTTACTGTTCTTTATTGTTGCAAAGTCATGGTATTGCCAGTAAAAGAATGGCTCCTAGTTATGCAGTTAATCTGCTAGCAAGGCTATACTGCATATTTGATTCATCATAGCCTCATATAGGTAATATTCACCATGTTGTCCACTACTGAATAAAATTAATAGACATTTGTTTTTTTTATTTTTAGGTCACATGTCCAGATTCAATTCTGTCCTTAACCAGGTACCAAGTCATTCTTCGTCTGTAAGAACTATCCCAGGACCCCCAGGGGTTCCCGGTCGACAAGGTCCACCTGGTACTCCAGGAGAACAAGGGTCCCCAGGACGAGCAGGATTTCCAGGCAATTCTGGGCAGCCGGGAACGCCAGGGGAAAGAGGTAAGAGAAACAAAGTTAGACAGATTTTCTTTTATTTTTTTTATAAAATGTGAGTGGCTCAGAATTTTCAGGAAACAACATTGCTTCTTACCTTCTCCACAACCTCTGACGTGGTGGACATAAAACACTTTGAGCATGTTCATTTGAAGGGATTGACAGACCCTGCTTTCGTGCAATTGGTTGCTTGGGCTTGTGCAATGGTACATCAGGGTAGCAGACATAAGTGTCCCCTTCCCACTCGCCGTTCTCAAGTCAGGATCCTTGTCCGGCCTCCCTTTATTACATGGGGCCCTTAAAGGGTCAATTAGGGTTTTTGGAATGCCAGATGTATATATTAAGGACCACTACGCCCTTGCTACTAAAGCATTAGGCCCTTGCTACTAAAGCATTAGACCCTTGCTACTAAAGCATTAGACCCTTGCTACTAAAGCATTAGACCCTTGCTACTAAAGCATTAGGCCCTTTCTACTAAAGCATTAGGCCCTTGCAACTAAAGCATTAGGCCCTTGCTACTAGAGCATTATGCCCTTGCAACTAAAGCATTAGGCCCTTGCTACTAAAGCCCTAGGCCCTTGCTACTAAAGCATTAGGCCCTTGCTACTAAAGAATTGAACCCTTGCTACTAAAGAATTAGGCCCTTGCTACTAAAGCATTAGGCCATTGCTACTAGAGCATTAGGCCCTTGCTACTAAAGCCCTAGGCCCTTGCTACTAAAGCATTAGGCCCTTGCTACTAAAGGATTAGGCCCTTGCTACTAAAGCATTAGGCCCTTGCTACTAAAGAATTGAACCCTTGCTACTAAAGCATTAGGCCCTTGCTACTAAAGCATTAGGCAATTGCTACTAGAGCATTAGGCCCTTGCTACTAAAGCATTAGGCCCTTGCTACTTAAGCATTAGCATTAGGCCCTTGCTACTAAAGCATTAGGCCCTTGCTACTAAAGCATTAGGACCTTGCTACTAAAGCATTAGACCCTTGCTACTAAAGCATTAAACCCTTGCTACTAAAGCATTAGACCCTTGCTACTAAAGCATTAGACCCTTGCTACTAGAGCATTAGACCCTTGCTACTAGAGCATTAGACCCTTGCTACTAAAGCATTAGACCCTTGCTACTAGAGCATTAGACCCTTGCTACTAGAGCATTAGGCCCTTGCTACTAAAGCATTAGGCCCTTGCTACTAAAGCATTAAACCCTTGCTACTAAAGCATTAGACCCTTGCTACTAAAGCATTAGACCCTTGCTACTAAAGCATTAGGCCCTTGCTACTAGAGCATTAGACCCTTGCTACTAAAGCATTAGACCCTTGCTACTAAAGCATTAGGCCCTTGCTACTAGAGCATTAGGCCCTTGCTACTAAAGCATTAGACCCTTGCTACTAAAGCATTAGACCCTTGCTACTAAAGCATTAGGCCCTTGCTACTAGAGCATTAGACCCTTGCTACTAAAGCATTAGGCCCTTGCTACTAAAGCATTAGGCCCTTGCTACTAAAGCATTAGGCCCTTGCTACTAAAGCATTAGACCCTTGCTACTAAAGCATTAGACCCTTGCTACTAAAGCATTGGGCCCTTGCTACTAAAGCATTAGACCCTTGCTACTAAAGCATTAGACCCTTGCTACTAAAGCATTAGGCCCTTTCTACTAAAGCATTAGGCCCTTGCTACTAAAGCATTAGGCCCTTGCTACTAAAGCATTAGACCCTTGCTACTAAAGCATTAGGCCCTTGCTACTAAAGCATTAGACCCTTGCTACTAAAGCATTGGGCCCTTGCTACTAAAGCATTAGACCCTTGCTACTAAAGCATTAAACCCTTGCTACTAAAGCATTAGACCCTTGCTACTAAAGCATTAGGCCCTTGCTACTAAAGCATTAGACCCTTGCTACTAAAGCATTAAACCCTTGCTACTAAAGCATTAGACCCTTGCTACTAAAGCATTAGGCCCTTGCTACTAAAGCATTAGGCCCTTGCTACTAGAGCATTAGACCCTTGCTACTAAAGCATTAGGCCCTTGCTACTAAAGCATTAGACCCTTGCTACTAAAGCATTAGACCCTTGCTACTAAAGCATTAGGCCCTTGCTACTAAAGCATTAGGCCCTTGCTACTAGAGCATTAGACCCTTGCTACTAAAGCATTAGGCCCTTGCTACTAAAGCATTAGACCCTTGCTACTAAAGCATTAGACCCTTGCTACTAAAGCATTAGGCCCTTGCTACTAAAGCATTAGACCCTTGCTACTAAAGCATTAGACCCTTGCTACTAAAGCATTAGACCCTTGCTACTAAAGCATTAGGCCCTTGCTACTAAAGCATTAGGCCCTTGCTACTAAAGCATTAGGCCCTTGCTACTAGAGCATTAGACCCTTGCTACTAAAGCATTAGGCCCTTGCTACCAAAGCATTAGACCCTTGCTACTAAAGCATTAGGCCCTTGCTACCAAAGCATTAGACCCTTGCTACTAAAGCATTAGACCCTTGCTACTAAAGCATTAGACCCTTGCTACTAAAGCATTAGGCCCTTGCTACCAAAGCATTAGGCCCTTGCTACCAAAGCATTAGACCCTTGCTACTAAAGCATTAGGCCCTTGCTACTAGAGCATTAGACCCTTGCTACTAAAGCATTAGACCCTTGCTACTAAAGCATTAGACCCTTGCTACTAAAGCATTAGACCCTTGCTACTAGAGCATTAGACCCTTGCTACTAGAGCATTAGACCCTTGCTACTAAAGCATTAGACCCTTGCTACCAAAGCATTAGACCCTTGCTACTAAAGCATTAGGCCCTTGCTACTAGAGCATTAGACCCTTGCTACTAAAGCAGGTCCTAATGCTGAAGAAATTACACTCACAGTGGGATATCGAAGAGATAAAGCTCTTAAATGATCATTTTCAATTGTTCTTTCTAAGTATTATACAGACAGAGATAAAAAAAGGAAGCATTTGTGTGATAAGATAATGAGATCTGATCTGTAAGCATACCAAGCCTATTTTGACGGGCTGTGGTTTCAAAGAGCAAATCCAGCTATTTCTTTTGCAAAAAGAAGCATAACTGAGCAGTTTCTCATACGTTTTTTATACTGCAGCTGATATAACATAATAAGTCATGGGGAACACATTCAGGGAAAAACAATTTTACAGTGAACTGTCCCTTTAACAAAAAGCCAACAGAACTAACAATACGTCAACATGAAACAACAGGGACATGAAACTCAAACATTTTCTTTCATGATTCAGATAGATAATACAATTTTAATCAACTTTCCAATTTACTTCTATTATTTAATTTGCTTCCTTCTCTTGTTATCCTTTGCTGAAAGTCTTTTCTAGATAAGTTTAGGAGCAGCAAAGAACCTAGGTTCTAGCTACTGATTGGTGGCTGCAGATATCTAACGATTGTCATTGGCTCGCCAATGTGTTCAGTTAGAAACCAGTAGTGCATTGTTGCTCCTTCAACAAATTATACTAAGAGAATGAAACAAATGATATAATAGCAGTCAATTCAAAAGTTGTTTAAAATTGTATTCTGTATCTGAATCATGAAAGAAAATGTTTCATGTCCCTTTAATAGTTTCCACAGACCCTATATTTATTAATTTTGCAATAATGCATTTTATCAAGTTATATTTATTTGGGTGGTGCGTTGGGCTTTAAAGTTAAAATATTTAAAGAACATAGAGGGAGGAAAATCTTTACAAATTTAGGGCAATGATAACGAGTGGAGCACAAACTTTTGCGCACAAGTGACATCGGGTTTTCCTGATCGTTTGAACTCAGGTTAAATTGCACTCGTATTACGAGTTAAAAGTAAATACGATTGCTTGAGCTCAATCCTGATTTAAGCTAGAATGATCACCGCAACTTCAGAATTGTGGTTAACTGTTTCGCAAACATAAAAAGTTGAACAAAACACATCAAAAATACATTACAAAGTATAGTTACACTCATAATAACACCATCTAATAAAAATGATTACACAAAACTATTGCACACAAAAGTTATAAAGGGTCAAAGATATGAAGAGTCAGGTGTGGCTGCAAGGGGCTTTAACACAGAGATCTCTTCATGACGGGTTAGCGCACTTGATGCAATCAAATTAGCGCATATGAGAATGTGACGTCAGGTTTTTTTCCACTTTTTTTCTCTCCATTGACTTCTATGGGGGAATAGGTTATTGCACTTGTGATATTCTAATTGCGCTAGAAGTAAGCTTTTTGTTCCGCTTGTCGGGTTTGCGTGAGAGTGTAAACTTTTTACTTTCAACTCCTAATACGAGCACAACCCGATGCACGCAAAAAGCTTACTTCTAGCTCAATTAGCGCTCTAGCGTAAGCGCTAAGTAGCGATTCATTCGTAATCTGGCTGTATATAACCATAATGCCTGAAAACAAAGACTTGATATGAAAGAACATATTGTGAAGCCAATGGTTTTGTTCTATCACTGCACTGAAGAGATAGATTTGCAGAATGTTGGATAAAAGTCAAACTATAGAAATGACTCTAAGCTTTCCTTGTGAACAAAAGGCCTTAAGGAGTTATCACATACCTCTTGTGATTAGCTTCTTCTTTGATGTCTTGTGCACAAACCATCATGAAGCTTTGCAGCGTTAGTGTGAAACCCTTAGATGAATTGTGTCCTTTATTTGTATCATTTGGATTGAGTTCCAAGGTTGCGTTTTGTATTTACTTCCGCTTAAAGGGGTAGATTATTGTTTCAGTAAAAAAATCAAATAAAAAGCTTATAATTACCTTCTTTTTTTTATAACGTTTTCAATGTCTACAAGAAATTTTATATAAGGTTTGTGGTAAACCTTAACAATATAATAAAACCTATGCAAAGACAGGTAAAAATTAAACAAAAATTGCACTTTATCTTTATTGAAACTAACCACATGATTATATAATATATTACTGATTGGTTACCATATCACCATATCAAGTTAAATATACTTGCACTTATAAAGTGATAGATTGATGATGATAGATAGATAGATAGATAGATAGATAGATAGATAGATAGATAGATGATAGATAGATAGATAGATAGATAGATAGATAGATAGATAGATAGAAAGATACATTTCAGTGGACAAGTGATAAATTAAAGGGACACTGAACCCAAATATTTTCTTTCATGATTCAGATAGAGCATGCACATTTAAGCAACTTTCTAATTTACTCCTATTATCAATTTTTCTTCGTTCTCTTTCTTTCTTTATTTGAAAAAGAAGGCATCTAAGCTATTTTTTTTGGTTCAGGACCATGGAAAGCACTTGTTTATTGGTGGGTGAATTTATCCACCAATCAGCAAGAACAACACAGTGTGTTCACCAAAAATGGGCCGGCATCTAAACTTACATTCTTGCATTTCAAATAAAGATACCAAGAGAATGAAGACAATATGATAATAGGAGTAAATTAGAAAGTTCCTTAAAATTGCATGCTCTATCTGAATCACAAAATAAAAAATTTGGGTTCAGTGTCCCTTTAAGTATTTTCCTATATTTTATATCAAGTTGACTAGTAACTTTTTAGCTATTGTTCTAACAATGTCTAATAACATAATAAACTCTTATAATAAATTATTTATGGTAGATTTTTTTTGCATCTTTCATTTTAATGTCATCTATTCACACATAATTATATGAACTAAGAAAACCTAAACAGTTAATATATTTATTTTAAAATAATGAAATCAATATTCCTGCAATACATTTAAATACAAAATAAATATGAAATTAAGTATATAAATGTGTTTATTTAAAGGTTTACCTGGTGAAAAAGGAGAAAGAGGTAACCCAGGTGTTGGAACTCAAGGACCGAGAGGGCCCCAGGGGCCAGCAGGTAATGTACAATCAAACCTATCCTTATTACCTCTGCACTTTGTGCCATAGGAGCCCATAGATAGTGGGATTCATTCATTTAATGCCAAAATGTCTGATTGCCAAAGGGAAAATGATGCTTCCTTTAATACCAGAGACACAATAGGAATTCTGGCTAAAACCGCATCCTCTGTCTGATGCAACTGACGAGTTTCAGGAAAGAACAGGGGTCAAGTCCTTCAAAAAAAGTGTTGGAACTCACCAAGACTTCAACCCCCCTCACAAGGAATATTGTTTTATATATATATATATATATATATATATATATATATATATATATATATATATATATATATATATATATATATATATATATATATATATACAGTATATATATTATATATATATATATATATATATATATATATATATATATATATATATATATATATATATATATATATATATATATATATAAATATATACATACACAAAAACTCACACTGTATTTATTTCTGTATTCATATGTATATAATCTATGCACTCTGGTTAATGAAAGCAAATTAAAACCAATGAAGGGCTGAATGGTTTCCTCTGGGCCTGAGGATGGGCATCCATGGTTACATTTTTACATGGCTCCTCCTATCTAACAGAGTCTCACCCTTTTACTATGCATAGTCCTTTTTCTGCTGAGGAGAGCTAAATAACGCCTGAGCAAGTCACACAGAAATGTAAGCACAATGTGTTCCACACAGTGCGGGGTGATCACACAGCAGGACCGCTAACAGACTTATTACTAGAGGATCTCACTATCCCTCTAACCAGACTTTACTCCAGCTCCTCCCACCAACAACAGCAGTGTTTACTGAGGCCTTTCTGTACTCTGTCTAGGGGGAACTTAGTTCCTCCTGCAAATATAGTGCAGGAACTCCGTTCACATGCGTTCCCGCTGGACTTGACCCCTGGGGATGAATAAATAGAAATGTCTGTTTTTCAAGAAACTAGTCTAAATGGATAAAAAACACAAACATTTTCTTTTGTGATTCAGACAAAACATACCATTTTTAAAAAGTTTCCAATTTTCTTCTATTTTCAAATTTGCTTCGTTCCCATGGTATTCTTTGTTGAAGAGCACTACATGGCAGGAACACTACATGGCAGGTAGTACTGCTGCCATCTAGTGCTCTTGCAAATTAATAACATTCTTGCAAAACTGCTGATATAGTGCTCTATACTTGTGCATGCTCTAGGGGTTATGTCTCTGTTTTTCAACAAAAGATACCAAGAGAACAAAGAAAATTGAAATTTCATATTCTTTTAATAACATAACAGGACATATATTACCACACATGAAATTACAATATATAAGAAAATATAATATATATGTTTTGTTTCCTATTTAAAGGGACAGTCTAGTCAAAATTAAGCTTTCATGATTCAGATAGGGCATGCACTTTTAAGCAACCTTTTATCATCAAATTTAATTTGTTCTAATGGTATTCTTTTTGAAAGGCTAAACATAGGGTAGGTTCATATGCTAATTTCTAAGCCTGTGAAGGCTGTCTCTTATCTCAGTTTTTTTTTACATTTTTTCACAGCTAGATATTGCTATTTCATGTGTGTCATATAGATAACATTGTGCTCACTCCCGTGGAGTTATTTATGAGTCAGCACTGATTGGCAAAGAGGCAAAAACTATATTAATATAATCGTGTTGGTTATACAAAACTGGGTAATAGTTTATAAAGGGATTGTCTATCTTTTTAAACAGTAATAATTCTGGAGTAGACTGTCCCTTTAATTATTTGTTTAATCCATGTACATGGGTTAAGCACAAAGTAATATGCAAGAAAAAGTGCAGTAAATAGCTCTAACACATAACGGCATTTTATTTTTGCACTTTTCTGTCCCTTTAACTACCAATATAAAATGATATAAGTACAATTCTGCAACAGTGTATCAATTGTGTTAAAATCTATAGTTAAATCTCTACTTCATATTTTGTTACTGTGTTTTTATTAAATACTTTTTGAAACAATGTTATTTAATGATTATTGCTTTGTGCAGGGCCCCCAGGTGAAGGAAGAACAGGGAGTCAGGGACCACCTGGGGAACCAGGTCAACGTGGACCCATGGGTCAACCTGGAAATCCTGGTTCTCTTGGACCCCCTGGTCAACCAGGTTACTGTGATGCTTCTTCTTGTGCTGGTTATGGTGGTGGAGGTAAGTTCTAATTGTTAGTGCAAAAAGTGACAATGCCATTCATCATCACGGTTAGTGCTATGCTACGGTTGATGAAATAGTAATAAATTGTAGGTAGAATTGAAAAGTGTCAATCATTTGTCAGTACAATGTTAAATGGACATTGAATTTACAGAGGCATTTTCGGAATGTTTTGTTCTTTATTGGTTTCACCATAATTATTAATTCTCCTGTCAAGTGCACCCATACATATTATATATCATTTTCTTCTGATACCCTATTCAGGTACATAAAATGACAATAAATAGGAATGTAATACTGAACAATGAATGGAAAACAAAAATATTAATTTCCACAAAAATAGTGTAACTAAAGATAAATACCTCGAAATAGATGAAATATTTTGTCCTGATTTTAGGAATCTCCCGAATGTCTAGGTTTCCAAGTAATTTATATCAAATATAGGCCAGATACTACAAGGATGGAATTATTTGGTTTAACGATAAAAGTTCTACACTGTGAGATAGTGGTCACCCAATCCAAAACCGCTACATAATAGTATATCTTTCCTATCAAAGAAAAATGTATTTTAATGAGCTTTCTAACACTGCTTGTAAAATGGTTTTACAAGAAAAGATGTTTATTTTTGTGTGTCTGTGTCAGTCATAGCTTTGTTTTTTTTGTTCTGTCTGTTGCATTATACCAGTCTTGCTTTCATATTGTTTGCATTGTGTGTGAGCTTTTTATTAAGACAATAGCAGATCAGCATACACTAATATAATAGTGCATTACATAATCCTGCTTGTTTTGTTTTTTTGCATATATATATATACACACTGTATTTATAATAATACATATAATGTATATAATCTATACACTTTGGTTAATGAAAGCAAATTAAATCCAATGAAAGGGTGAATGGTTGCCTTTGGGCCTGAGAATCCTCCTCTGTCACAGAGTCTCACCCACTAAAGGTGCAATAGTCCTATTTCTGCTGACAGGAGCTAAATAACCCCAGAGCAAGCCACACAGAAATGTAAGCACCATGTGTACCACACAGTGTGGGGTGACTACACAGCAGGACCGCTAACAGACTTGTATTTAGTGTATTTTAGGAAGTGTTACAGCCCATTACTAGAGGATCTCACTATCCCTCTAACCAGACTGTGCTCCCACCAGCAACAGATGTGTTTATTGAAGGGTTTATGTTCTCTGTCCAGAGGGAACTTAGTTCCTCTTGCAAAAATAGTGCAGGAACTCCGTTCCCATGCTAACCGCTCAGCTTGACCCCTGCTTGATATATTTAAGCTTAGAGTCAAATATAATTTCCTCACTTTATTATTTATGAATCAATCATACCTTAAATTAAAGGGTCATTATAGTGGAAACATGACATGCTCTGGGATGTGCGATTAGCCCTGTTGATTGGGTCACTGTCAGTTTTTGCTTGGGACCATCAGTTCTCTATGGCTCCAGAGAGACACTTTAGCCATGTGTTTTACCCCCCTTTTTCCTTTTTTTTTCCTTCTAAATTAGAACGTGTCATTTCCCCACTATAATGCCCCTTTAAAGGTGGTAGATTACTTGTATATTTTTACATTCTGGGAAATTGTAGTGTCTTTTATGAGATTATAGAAATGTTGTTGTAAAAAAGTTGTTTATTTGATAAAAGTTGCTAGATGCCCCTAGTAAAACTCAAGATTGTCTAGAATTCCCCTACTTCTTACCCTGGGGAAATTAACAACATTAAACCATTTCTTAAAAAGACAAATAAAGCACAAATTATCAAAAGAACAAATAATGGATTAGTTGATGTTATAGTAATTGATTTAAATTGACATTTTCTATTTTCCATATAAAAAAAACAGAATTTAAACATATTGCTTTTTTGTGCCTTACAAATATTAATTAAAGCGGTTTGTATTAAAATGAAAATAAATACAGCAGCACAAATTGTTCCTTTAACTGCTGATTTGTATTCTGTAGTTATCAGAGAAAGATCATTAGCACAGAATACCTACCGACCAGTATAAAGTACATAACTGACACTGCTATATTAGTTTTAATTTAAAAAGGTTTTACATCACATTTTTATAGACAAAAAGAGCCCTTCAATAAACACACAGAAAGAAAATGCTCTGATATGTAGCAGTATTTTATTATTGTACTATTACTTGTATATAGCTATGTGTTTAACCTTTGAAAAGTGGTTAGAGATATAGTTACATTTAGTTCCAGAACAGCAATGCACTGCTGGGAGCTAGCTGAACACATCTGATGAGCAAATGACAAAAGGCATGTGTATAGCCAACAATCACCAGCTAGGTCCCAGGTATGTAATTACTGCTCCTGAGCCTACCAATGTATGCTTTTCAACAAAGGAAACCAAGAAAGAAAGTAAATTTGATAATAGAATTATATTTAAACATCTCTTAAAATTGCATGTTGAATTGGAACCATGGTAGTTTAAAGGGACACTGAACCCAATTTTTTTCTTTCACGATTCAGATAGAGCATACAGTTTTAAGCAACTTTCTAATTTACTCCTATTATCACATTTTCTTCATTCTCGTGGTACCTTTATTTGAAAAGCAAGAATGCAAGTTTAGATGCCGGCCCATTTTTGGTGAACAACCTGGGTTGTTCTTGCTGATTGGTGGATAAATTCACCCACCGATAAACAAGTGCTGTCCAGAGTCTTCAACCAAAATTGTCTGGCTCCTTTGCTTAGGTGCCTTCTTTTTCAAATAAAGATAGCAAGAGAATGAAGAAAAATAATAGGATTAAATGAGAAAGTTGCTTAAAATTGCATGCTCTATCTGAATCAAGAAAGAAAAAAATGTGGGTTCAGTGTCCCTTTAATTTGGACTCACATGCCCCTTTAAATGCTGCTCTTTGACATAAATGAATGATATAATCATTTCAGTTAAATGCTCCTTTAAATTAACACACATTTAAAATGTAGGTTTTTTTCTTATAGTATTATCACCAAACTGAGTTATATACTGGTATGTGTCCTAAGCAACACAGCTAAACAAACTTATAGCTTACACAATCATCTCCAAGTAATAAATAAGTAATTGCACCCATAATTTA
Organism: Bombina bombina; assembly: GCF_027579735.1. Taxonomy (NCBI): domain Eukaryota; kingdom Metazoa; phylum Chordata; class Amphibia; order Anura; family Bombinatoridae; genus Bombina; species Bombina bombina. The sequence continues at coordinate 1,052,858,833 of NC_069503.1, forward strand.
GGATCAATCAGAGAGAATAGTTCCCTTGTTGCAGGAAATTGTTTTATTATGTATATTTGTCTGTTGTTTAAGTGTGCGTTATGATATTTGTATACTGATATTTGTGTTTTTCTCTTTTTGTTCCTCGTCTCAATACGTTTTTGATCCTTTCCATATGTGAAGGCCTAATTCCATACAATGACTACCAGCCCTGAAGAACAACTATAAGGTTCTGCTTGCATTATCCATTGGTTAAATATCATAAATGGAATCTAGAAAAACATGATTAGATTACCATTACCAAAAAAAAAAAAAAAAAAGACTTTCAAAATGTAAAATGACTTTATCACACATTCATTGAACTAGTTCTTAAGAAGAATGTATATTTTATTCAGTCAGCATCCCTATTCTTCCGTTAAATGTGAGCTATCTGCAGACTAGGTCACAAACGATGACATTGATGTAACTGCGTAAGCCTGGAATATTGACAGTATCAGGCTACTCCTGATGAACGATGCTGTGGCGTTTTTTTTTGCTGCAAAGTAGCATAAAACTCTATTTTTATATTTTGTTTCCTGGTGATGGTTTTCTAGAATTAATATTTTTGTCTTTTGTTGTCATTTGTCTTAAATGTATTAATCATTAAGTGTTGTAAATACAAATGTATTATTTAAATATATGGATATTGTGTAGATCCACATTCATATTTAGATGAATATAGTTCACATTTTAGGTCACCTTATCCCAATTTCTAATTACTGCACCGTTCCCTTAATCTAATAATATGACTATTCTTGGTGGTGGTTTAAGGTGGATACGGTGATCCAACTGATCAAGACAATTCTGTGGTACAGTTGCCAGATGGCTCCTACCACATATATGAGCAAGAGAGTCGTTATGATGAAGATGATGATGACCGTGATGATGAACAGCCATATGGGTCTTATCCAGTTCCGTATCCACAAAGTTATTTAGACCCACGGCAATCACAGCAAGAATTTACTCCAGTAGAGGAAGAGGAAGAATCCATGGAAGTAAGGTCACCTGGTATCAGTCGCTTAGTGAGGAATGTTGTAAATAGGTTGGATAAGTCTAAAAAATATGTGAAGGAGGTGTGAAGAAACCATCATAGCGAGTAGTCCTTCTGAAACTGGACCATGCATTGTCTACATTGTACAGAAAGATTTGTTTAATTTTTCTCTTTGGAAATTGTTTACATAAATTAAAGCTACAACGACAGTCAGTGAAATATATGTCCTGTATTATTGATAGGATTAGACACTGATTTTATTCAAATAAGTAAATAAATACAATATTTGCATGAAATTAAATAGTTTAATATTCAATTGACTTTGTAGTAATTATAATATTTAGAGAATAGGGATTTCCTAAATAATAAAACATATATTATAAAAAGTGACACAACATGACATTAAAGTGAAGGTCAATTTAGATGAATCGGTGCTCGGTTTTTAATAATCCTATTAAAAATAATGGCACTTTAATTCATCAAAATTGACATTTCACTCGTTTTCCTCAAAAACTTACCTTTTAATCCTGACAGCCGCTGCAGCGCTTCCTCCGCCCGTCGCAAGCCCTATTCGGGGGTCCAAAATGATGAATCCGGCGTCCTCCAATCACGGCGTTTCCTCAGGCCATAATTCCCCCAGGGGGAAAGCCGTGATTGGAGGGAGCCGGATTCGTCATTTCTGACGTATGAAGAGTCTTCCGACGGCCGGGGGAATTGCTGGGGCGGGTGCCAGGATAAAAAGGTAAGTTTTTGAAGAAAATGAGTGAAATGTCAATTTTGATGAATTAAAGTGCCCTTGTTTTTAATAGGATTATTAAAAACTAGGCACCGATTCATCTAAATTGACCTTAACTTTAAATCTCTGTTAGTAATTTTTTTTTTTTTATGGCAGATTTGTCTACTTATGTTACATTTTTAAAGGGATACAGTCATCGCTATAGCAAGTTATTTAACAGGGCACAGGAGTTTTATGTACATTCCACCATTGTTGTTTTTATAAACTAAATTATTCTTGGGATACTTAAAGGGATGTGAAACACATTTTTTTTCTTTCATGATTCAGATAGAGCAGACATCCTCAAACTTGTCCCTCCAGAGGTTTTGGAACTACATTTCCCATGATTCTTAGCCAGCTATGCTGGCTGAGCATCATGGGAAATGTAGTTCTAAAACCTCTGGAGGGCAAAGTTTGAGGATGTCTGAGATAGAGCATCATGAAAGAAACAATTTGGTTTTCATATCCCTTTAAACAGTATGATAACTAGCAAATGCTAAAACAGTAGTGGGTAATTAAAACACACACAAATCCACTCACTAGCACATACTGTATGTAAATGGTTAAAGGGACACTGAACCCAATGTTTTTCTTTTGTGATTCAGATAGAGCATGACATTTTAAGCAACTTTCTAATTTACTCCTATTATCAATTTTTCTTTATTCTCTTGGTATCTTTATTTGAAATGCAAGAATGTAAGTTTAGATGCCGGCCCATTTTTGGTAAACAACCTAGGTTGTCCTTGCTGATTGGTGGATAAATTCAATCAAAAACTGCTGTCCAGAGTGCTGAACCAAGAAAAAAGCTTAGATGCCTTCTTTTTCATATAAAGATAGCAAGAGAACGAAGAAACATTGCTAATAGGAGTATATTAGAAAGTTCCTTAAAATTGCATGCTCTATCTGAATAACAAAAGAAAAACATTGGGTTCAGTGTCCCTTTAAGTATTTTAATAAAATGTAGTTTGCAAAGATGACTATATATAGAGAGTTATGTAATGTTCATTAATATGAACTCAAATTGTCTTGTTTTTTTATATATATTTTTAACAGATATATTTTTAGGCATTTATATACAAGTTGAATGTCCTATAGATTAAATGACTGTGTAAATGTTAAAATAAAATTCAATAGATGACATCACTTAAAAACACTTCCATTTTTTTTTTTTTTTTTTTTAAAACAGGAACATTCCTAAAATGCTTTTAAAAATGTATTGTGTTTTTCCTGTAAATAGATTTGGGTGGGCATACTGCCTTTTTAATTACTGTTAGTTTGATGATTAATGATTTTTTAGATTGTATATTGTAATAAAGAAGTATCTCCTCCATATACAGAACTCTGCAGATAAAAATCAAGGTAACATTTGTGTTTTAAAAATTATTTGAGGGACTTCACTGCACTGATGAGATCATCTCACCTGAGCAAAGAGCTTTAGATTATCAGAACCTCAGTAATTCTTGCCTATATGTTCCTTTGCTTAAAAAGTCTGTTTCATTGTTTTAAAAGCAGCGGCATATACTTAATAGAACACATTATAATATGTATTATACATCTATTTAAATGGATTTTACCTTTTATTTATTTTTTGTGTGCAGTGTCCATTACTTCCTGTCACAGCCATACAAGGAGGCTGTGGTCTCTACAGGAAGCTTATCTGGCATGATGTCATAAAACTTACACAGTTGGTTTAGTATTAAGTGAATTGATTAGGTTAACAGGGAGCAAAATTTGCTTGTGCTCCAAACTGGCTGAACTGCTCCACTCTTATCGCACTGAGGGCAGGGGCTACTGTGAGAAATTTTAAGTGCTAATTTTGCAAGAAAACAAGTACATTATTTAATGTTTTTTAAACAATTTGTTTCTTTTTATGTTTACTTTGATTTAACATGTTTGGTTTTACTAAAGGAACACAGTTTAATATCTTTTTAATGGGAATCTTACACACAGCGAGCAAGCTTTTGTTTATGGAGGAGGTACGACTATTCAACACTCAGATAGGAAAATATGAACTGTTAAAGATATTTAACTTTTTTTTTTTTCTTTCTAATTTTGCCTTTAAATTAGTTCTGGATTCATTCAATAGTGAGTTAACAATTCCACATTTTAGTGTTCAAAGTCCATACGCTTTTTAAACAATAAAATAGCTCAGCTGTAAAAAAAATAATACTTTGGCATTCTGATATTGTAATATTTAATAATGGCTTTACATATCAGTCCATGGTTTAGCTATTTGATTTGTTTTCTACAAAGTGGAGCCTTTTGTCAATTCTGTGCAGATATAAAAAAAATACTCGTACATCTCTTTTATGAAACTTGTATTTACCTGATCTGAAAAGCAAATGAAAATGTGCTGAGGATTAAACATGCGGGTAATTTATTGTAAACAGTTTTCCATTGTTTTTGTATAAACAAATAAAAATTTGTTGGACTTCTGACTACGTGTGTTGTTCCTTTACTAGTTCTTTGTCATTAACTAAAGAAGCGAGTCATGACATATTATAGAAATGAACAAGACCGTTTTCATTAGAGAATTTAAGCCAAAAGAAGAACAATTGGAAAATGTAATATGCTTAGGTTAAAACAATATAAAGAAACTCTAGGCAGAATGATATCTCTGTTAAAAGATTAATGCTCCTTTGCTATCAGTTAAAGGGATATGAAACCCAAAAATGTTCTTTTGTGATTCAGACAGACAATACCATTTTTTAAAAAAAGTTTCCAATTTACTTAATTTACTTAGTGCTGCAATCTAGTGCTCTTGCAAATCGATAACATTCTTGCAACACTGCTGCCATATAGTGATCTAGAAATAGGCCGACTCCTAAGCATACGTCCATCTTTTTCAACAAAAGTTATCAAGAGAACAAAGACAAATTGATAGTAGAAGTGAATTAGAAAGTTTTTTAAAATCACATAGCTGAATCATGAAAGAAAAATTTTGGGTTTTATATCCCTTTAATGTAACAAATAGTTCTCACTGTTCAGATAATAGAAGATTTAGGGCTCCATTTAAAAAGCCTGCTATGATAATTCTAAAGTGGAGTTCCTCAAATGCCCCCGGACTTCTCAGGCACACGACCAGGAGGCGGCATTGCACAAGCAATGGCTTGTGCAATAATAAATACAGGCAGCGTATTGCTGAATGCTAGCTGCAATTCCGGGTGGACAAAGACAGAGATGTCCCTCTGGCCATTTTTAAATGTATTAAAATTAATTTAAGTTTTCCTCTTAAAAAGAGCTGTACACATTTCATTTCAATGGCTGAACAGAAATATGAGGATTTTTAGACAGTATCACAGCCAAAACGTCTTTCCCTAAAACAAATTTGGCATTGAGATAAATCTTATGGTAAAAAATATTAAAGCTTCAGTATCAGTGTATAATGATTATGTTCTCTGATGTCTAATAGAAAAGTTCCTAAATTTACCCATTCACGTAAGGGTTTTAAAAAAAAAAAAAAAGATCATCATACGAGTTATTTAAATTTTTTTATTTTTTTCATTCTTTATTTACATTCCATCAGGTTGGACAAAGAAAAAAATAAACATCTCAACAGAGTACAGATGGTTCATCTCGCAGAATGAGTAAAGCATAATCATTCAGAAGCAAAACAAACATATTTTGTTCACGAGGAGTTATACGTAGAAACCAACAAAGAAATAAATTTAAATTTAGCCTGGTCCCTCCTGATTTATGAAACAATACATTAAATAGCCAACCGGAAAGGCCCTTGGTCCTTTAATTAGGTGGTCGTTAAACGTACAGGTCACTGGGGTCAGAGTTTAACTAGATTTTCTACTGGTTCTCCCTCAAAACAAACAAAAAAAAAGGAAACTTGCCCCTCCCATCCCCTCACGCCCATAGCCTATATTACCAAATTCCCAGCAATACAACTTCAGAGTTGCTAAAAGGATATATCAGCTGATCTATTTCCTGGGGGGGGGAGTGTTTTAATAAATGGAGCCCATTTCTTAAAGAAACTAATTATGTCCTGTTCTATGTTCATATCTGTATCGTATTGTTCTATGATGCATTGCTTTTTGACAACATTTTTTATTTCTGAGAGACTCGGTATCCCTTTCACTTTCCATCTCTTAAATATTAAATTTCTAACTGCCAGGATTATAGTGTTGAAAACACTTTGGTAGCCCAGCACCACTGTCAGGTACAAGCTAAAAGGGTGCTGTAATCCCTTAATACTCACAAGTCCACAAAGAGGCAGCACCTTAAAGCATATAAAAGTCTTTCGGCTAGATTTAGAGTTTTGTCGGTAAGGACCCGCGTAGCTAACGCCGGCTTTTTTCTGGCCGCACCATAAAAATAACTCTGGTATTGAGAGTCCACATAAAGGCTGCGTTAGGCTCCAAAAAAGGAGCGTAGAGCATTTTTAACGCAGCTTCAACTCTCGATACCAGAGTTGCTTACGCAAGCGGCCAGCCTCAAAAACGTGCTCGTGCACGATTCCCCCATAGAAAACAATGGGGCTGTTTGAGCTGAAAAAAAACCTAACACCTGCAAAAAAGCCGCGTTCAGCTCCTAACGCAGCCCCATTGTTTGCTATGGGGAAACACTTCCTACGTCTGCACCTAACACTCTAACATGTACCCCGAGTCTAAACACCCCTAACCTTACATTTATTAACCCCTATTCTGCCGCCCCCGCTATCGCTGACCCCTGTATATTATTTTTAACCCCTAATCTGCCGCTCCGTAAACCGCCTCTACTTACATTATCCCTATGTACCCCTAATCTGCTGCCCCTAACACCGCCGACCCCTATATTATATTTATTAACCCCTAATCTGACCCCTACAACGTCGCCTCCACCTGCCTACACTTATTAACCCCTAATCTGCCGAGCGGACCTGAGCGCTACTATAATAAAGTTATTAACCCTTAATCCGCCTCACTAACCCTATAATAAATAGTATTAACCCCTAATCTGCCCTCCCTAACATCGCCGACACCTAACTTCAATTATTAACCCCTAATCTGCCGACCGGAGCTCACCGCTATTCTAATAAATGTATTAACCCCTAAAGCTAAGTCTAACCCTAACACTAACACCCCCCTAAATTAAATATAATTTTAATCTAACGAAATTAATTAACTCTTATTAAATAAAGTATTCCTATTTAAAGCTAAATACTTACCTGTAAAATAAATCCTAATATAGCTACAATATAAATTATAATTACATTGTAGCTATTTTAGGATTAATATTTATTTTACAGGCAACTTTGTAATTATTTTAACCAGGTACAATAGCTATTAAATAGTTAAGAACTATTTAATAGTTACCTAGTTAAAATAATTACAAAATTACCTGTAAAATAAATCCTAACCTAAGTTACAATTAAACCTAACACTATACTATCATTAAATTAATTAAATAAAATACCTACAATTTCCTACAATTAAACCTAACACTACACTATCAATAAATAAATTAAATACAATTCCTACAAATAACTACAATGAAATAAACTAACTAAAGTACAAAAAATAAAAAAGAACTAAGTTACAAAAAATAAAAAAATATTTACAAACATAAGAAAAATATTACAACAATTTTAAACTAATTACACCTACTCTAAGCCCCCTAATAAAATAACAAAGACCCCCAAAATAAAAAATGCCCTACCCTATTCTAAATTACTAAAGTTCAAAGCTCTTTTACCTTACCAGCCCTGAACAGGGCCCTTTGCGGGGCATGCCCCAAGAAGTTCAGCTCTTTTGCCTGTAAAAAAAACATACAATACCCCCCCCCAACATTACAACCCACCACCCACATACCCCTAATCTAACCCAAACCCCCCTTAAATAAACCTAACACTAAGCCCCTGAAGATCTTCCTACCTTATCTTCACCATACCAGGTTCACCGATCGGTCCAGAAGAGCTCCTCCGATGTCCTGATCCAAGCCCAAGCAGGGGGCTGAAGAGGTCCATGATCCGGCTGAAGTCATCATCCAAGCGGGAGCTGAAGAGGTCCATGATCCGGCTGAAGTCTTCATCCAAGCGGGGCAGAACAGGTCTTCCATCCGATTGAAGTCTTCATCCAAGCGGGATCTTCTATTGTCATCCATCCGGAGCGGAGCGGCAGGATCCTGAAGACCTCCGACGCGGAACATCCATCCTGGCCGACGACTGAACGACGAATGACGGTTCCTTTAAATGACGTCATCCAAGATGGCGTCCCTCGAATTCCGATTGGCTGATAGGATTCTATCAGCCAATCGGAATTAAGGTAGGAATATTCTGATTGGCTGATGGAATCAGCCAATCAGAATCAAGTTCAATCCGATTGGCTGATTGGATCAGCCAATCGGATTGAACTTGATTCTGATTGGCTGATTCCATCAGCCAATCAGAATATTCCTACCTTAATTCCAATTGGCTGATAGAATCCTATCAGCCAATCGGAATTTGAGGGACGCCATCTTGGATGACGTCCCTTAAAGGAACCGTCATTCTTCAGTTGGACGTCGCCGGAAGAAGATGGGTCCACGGTGGAGGTCTTCAGGATGGAGCTGGTCGTCATCGGATGAAGATAGAAGATGCCGCTTGGATCAAGATGGTTGCCGGTCCGGATCGCCTCTTCTTCCCGGATAGGATGAAGACTTTGGAGCCTCTTCTGGACCTCTTCAGCCACCGGATGATGGATCGCCAGCCCCCGATTGGGTTGGATGAAGATTTTGGAGCCAGGACGGATCGGTGATACCTGGTGAGGTGAAGACAAGGTAGGATGATCTTCAGGGGCTTAGTGTTAGGTTTATTTAAGGGGGGTTTGGGTTAGATTAGGGGTATGTGGGTGGTGGGTTGTAATGTTGGGGGGGGTATTGTATGTTTTTTTTTTTACAGGCAAAAGAGCTGAACTTCTTGGGGCATGCCCCGCAAAGGGCCCTGTTCAGGGCTGGTAAGGTAAAAGAGCTTTGAACTTTAGTAATTTAGAATAGGGTAGGGCATTTTTATTTTGGGGGTCTTTGTTATTTTATTAGGGGGCTTAGAGTAGGTGTAATTAGTTTAAAATTGTTGTAATATTTTTCTTATGTTTGTAAATATTTTTTTATTTTTTGTAACTTAGTTCTTTTTTATTTTTTGTACTTTAGTTAGTTTATTTCATTGTAGTTATTTGTAGATATTGTATTTAATTAATGTATTGATAGTGTAGTGTTAGGTTTAATTGTAGGTAATTGTAGGTATTTTATTTAATTAATTTAATGATAGTATAGTGTTAGGTTTAATTGTAACTTAGGTTAGGATTTATTTTACAGGTAATTTTGTAATTATTTTAACTAGGTAACTATTAAATAGTTCTTAACTATTTAATAGCTATTGTACCTGGTTAAAATAATTACAAAGTTGCCTGTAAAATAAATATTAATCCTAAAATAGCTACAATGTAATTATAATTTATATTGTAGCTATATTAGGATTTATTTAACAGGTAAGTATTTAGCTTTAAATAGGAATACTTTATTTAATAAGAGTTAATTAATTTCATTAGATTAAAATTATATTTAACTTAGGGGGGTGTTAGTGTTAGGGTTAGACTTAGCTTTAGGGGTTAATACATTTATTAGAATAGCGGTGAGCTCCGGTCGGCAGATTAGGGGTTAATAATTGAAGTTAGGTGTCGGCGATGTTAGGGAGGGCAGATTAGGGGTTAATACTATTTATTATAGGGTTAGTGAGGCGGATTAGGGGTTAATAACTTTATTATAGTAGCGGTGCGGTCCGCTCGGCAGATTAGGGGTTAATAAGTGTAGGCAGGTGGAGGCGACGTTGAGGGGGGCAGATTAGGGGTTAATAAATATAATATAGGGGTCGGCGGTGTTAGGGGCAGCAGATTAGGGGTACATAGCTATAATGTAGGTGGCCGCGCTTTGCGGTCGGCAGATTAGGGGTTAATTATTGTAGGTAGCTGGCGGCGACGTTGTGGGGGGCAGATTAGGGGTTAATAAATATAATACAGGGGTCGGCGGTGTTAGGGGCAGCAGATTAGGGGTACATAAGTATAACGTAGGTGGCGGTCGGCAGATTAGGGGTTAAAAAAATTTAATCGAGTGGCGGCGATGTGGGGGGACCTCGGTTTAGGGGTACATAGGTAGTTTATGGGTGTTAGTGTACTTTAGAGCACAGTAGTTAAGAGCTTTATGAACCGGCGTTAGCCCAGAAAGCTCTTAACTACTGACTTTTTTCTGCGGCTGGAGTTTTGTCGTTAGATTTCTAACGCTCACTTCAGACACGACTCTAAATACCGGAGTTAGAAAGATCCCATTGAAAAGATAGGATACGAAATTGACGTAAGGGGATCTGCGGTATGGAAAAGTCGCGGCTGAAAAGTGAGCGCTAGACCCTATTTTGAGTGACTCCAAATACCGGAGTTAGCCTAAAACCAGCGTTAGGAGCCTCTAACGCTGGTTTTCACGGCTACCGCCAAACTCCAAATCTAGGCCTTTATTTCCACATACTGGGATTAAAACTGAAGTTTCGGGTACACAACCCTTAATCATACATAGCTCAAACAAACTGATGTATCCTTATATAGACCCACCTATACCCAGGTGTTCAAACAACACCTGATTGCAACCCCACCTAGAGGCTATTCTTGTATTACAATAGTAAACACCATTGTTTCCATTTGAGGTGCATATAGTATAGGATAGGAATTAAAAACAAATACAAAAAATATATATACATAGCAAATGTCAAAACAGATATGTACATAAGCCGCCAGTTACATTTGCGATTATGTGGAAATAAAGACTTTTATATGCTTTAAGGTGCTGCCTCTTTGTGGATTTAGGATTATAGTGTTGACTATCTTTTCGGAGCCCTGAAGATTTATCTCCCCTTTTAAATTTTTTTATCTCACTAGTGTAATGTCGGCGCCACTAATTTTCAGAACTTTAGTGACCCAGAATCTAACTTTGAGCCACAAATGGTTTATCTTTGGGCATTCCCAGATCATATGCAACACATCGAATGCTAGAAACTTGCATTTTGGGCACTTATTAAAGCTGTAATTATGCCATTTTTGTCCCTTAAAAGGGGTATATGTTTGATTCAGCAGCCTAAAGTGGGCCTCTCGCCACGTTGATGAAAGGGTGGTTTGGAGGCAAATTGCCAATGGTTGTAACTAATTCTGGATCTATGTCTCTGTTTGTAATTAATCCCTTCCATTTGTTAGCCAGATTTACACGAAGAGCCTCACCTTTCCGTGAGGCCAGTAGATTATTCCACGGTGAGACTGATAGTTTTCCAATTTTTGCTAAAAGCACCCAGTTGTCTATTTTCCCCCAGGACCAGGTCCAACCATACAGAGAAACTAATTTAAACAGATAATGTCGAATTTGCAGATAAGCAAAGAAATCTGCATTACCTATTCTAAATTCTTGTTTCAGTAAATCAAAAGATTTAATACATTGGTTTTGGTGATCTATTAATTGGTCCATGAATTTGAGACCTGCTTTTGCCCAAGAGATAAAGACTAAGGCTTGTGTGCCCTCCTGGAATTCTGGGTTGCCCACAATTAATTGGTACCTAGGGATTGTGTGTTGGAAATTCAATAGTGAGCCTAGTTTACACCAGGCTTGAATTACCGTAAAAATAGATTTGAATTGTCTGACCTGCTTAGGGATCTTTTGTAATGGGCAATGGATGAGAGCTAATGGAGTGAATAGATAGGTAAGATTTATTTCTAAGATATTGTTGGTAAAATAATTACTTTTTACAATCCAGACTATGGCAATGCGATTCAAAAATACTAGATTATAGAGTTTCAAATCTGGGAGGGCTAAGCCGCCTTCATGTCGGGGTAGAGTGAGTTTTTCAATAGAGATTCTTGGTCTTTTACTACATCACATAAAGTAGTGTAGTGCTTTATTCATCTCTTTAATCTCTTTGGATTTGAGTGTAACTGAGACGTTCTGAAGAACATATAGAATTTTTGGGAGCAGTACCATCTTATATAGGGCGATCCGCCCTGATAGAGAGATAGGGAAATTCTGCCAGGTCCTCATCATTTCAATCGTTTTATTTAGGATCAGAGTTATATTTAAACTGTACCATTCTTGTGGATTTCGGGAGATTGTTATACAGAGGTATTTAAATGATTTATCAACTACTTTGAATGGTATTTCTCGAAGTGACTTCTCATTTTGCCTCAGCCATAAAAGTTCTGATTTTGTTGTATTAAGTTTATAG